>NC_067485.1:6188359-6488359 GCF_947179515.1 Apodemus sylvaticus
GGTTCCAGTCCTGAGGCCTCTGGCAGGAGCCCTCGGCTCTCTCTGCTTCCGGATCCAGATAAGCCTGAGTGGCAACACCACATCTCCAGGTCCTGCAAGAGGCAAGAGGGGCTTCCGGGCGGCCAGGGGAGAGAAGTCCATGTGTTCCGGTGAATCCAGCAAGCCCCAGCAGGAGCCTTCAGGTGTCTGCTTCGAGATCTGAACAGCCTGGGGAACAGCACCCTGTCTATAGGAAGTGCAGGAGTTAAGCTTGTGCACCAGAGGCCACCTGGAAAGGGGCAGCTTGCACTGGTGAGTCCAGCATTGACAAGACCAACTAACACCAGTGAGAACTAGATGGCAAAAGGCAAATGCAGGAACGTCACTAACAGAAATCAAGGCAATATGGCAGCATCTGAACCCAATTCTCCTTTACCAGCATGTCCTGGATACCCCAGCACACCAGTAAAACAAATTTGGATTTAAAATCACTGGTCATGATGCTGGTACAGGAACACATGAAGGTATACTTAAAGAAATCCAGGACAAAACGGATCAAAAGTTAGAAGCCCTTGCAAGGGAAACACAAAAATCATTGAAAGAAATCCAGGAGAATACAAAAGTCAATAATGTGGAAACGCAAAAAACACTTAAAGAAATACAGGAGAACTTTGGTCAACAGGCTGAGGTAATGAAAGAGGAAACACAAAAGTCTCTGAAAGAATTACAGGAAAGCACAAACAAGCAAGTGAAGGAGCTAAGCAAAACCATCCAGAATCTAAAATCAGAAGTAGAAACAACTAAGAAAACTCAAAGGGAGACAACTTTGGAGATAGAAAGCCTTGGGAAGAAATCAGTGGACATAGATGCAAATATCAACAACAGAATACAAGATATAGAAGAAAGAATCTCAGATGCTGAAGATACCATAGAAACCATGGGCTCAACAGTTAAAGAAAATGCAAAATGCAAAAAAACTTGTAACCCAAAATATCCAGGAAATCCAGGACACAATGAGAAGACCAAACCTAAGGATTATAGGCATAGATGAGAGTGAAGATTTACAACATAAAGGGCCAGCAAATATCTTCAATAAAATTATGGAAGAATACTTCCCTAACCTAAAGAGAGAGATGCTCATGAATATACAAGAAGCCTACAGAACTTCAAACAGAATGGACCAGAACAGAAATACTTCCCGTCACATAATAATCAAAACACCAAATGTAGTAAACAAAGAAAGAATATTAAAGGCAGTAAGAGAAAAAGGCCAAGAAACATGTGAAGGAAGACCTATCAGAATCACAGCAGACTTTTCACCTGAGACTATGAAGGCTAGAAGATCCTGGGCAGATCTCATGCAGACTCTAAGAGAACACAAATGCCAGCCAAGATTACTATATCCAGCAAAACTCTCAATCACCATAGATGGAGAAACTAAGATATTCCATGACAAAACCATGTTTACCCAATATCTATCCACAAACCCAGCCCTACAAAGAATAATAGGAGAAAACACCAATACAAGGAGGGAAACTTCACCCTGGAAAAAGCAAGATAGTAACCTTTCATCAAACCCAAAAGAAGTTAACCAATCAAATTCAAAAATAACGTCAAAAATGACAGGAAGTAACAATCACTATTCCTTAATATCTCTTAACATCAGTGGACTCATTGCCCCAATAAAAAGACATAGACTAACCGACTGGATACGTAAACAGGACCCTACATTTTGTTGATTACAGGAAACACACCTCAGGGTCAAAGAAAAACACTACCTTAGAGTAAAAGGCTGGAAGACAATTTTACAAGCAAATGGTCTCAGGAAACAAGCTGGAGTAGCCATTTTAATATCAGATAAAATTGACTTCCAACCCAAAGTCATCAAAAGAGACTCTGAGGGACACTTCTTGCTGGTCAAAGGAAAAATACAACAAGAAGAACTCTCAGTCCTGAACATCTATGCTCCAAATGCATGGGCACCCTCTTTCATAAAAGAAACTTTATTAAAGCTCAAAACACACACTGTACCTAACACAATAATTCTGGGTGACTTCAACATTGCACTTTCCTCAATGGACCGATCAGGAAAACAGAAACTAAACAGGGACACAATGAAACTAATTGAAGCTTTGGACCAATTAGATTTAACAGATATATATAGAACATTCTATCCTAAAGCAAAAGAATATACCTTTTTCTCAGCACCTCACGGTATCTTCTCCAAAATCGACCATATAATTGGTCACAAGACAGACATCAACAAATATAAGAAAATCAAACTAATCCTATGCCTCCTATCAGATCTCTATGGAGTAAAAGTGGTCTTCAATAGCAACAAAAACAACAGAAAACCCACATACACGTGGAAACTGAACAATATTCTACTCAATGATACCTTCGTCAAGGAAGAAATAAAGAAAGAAATTAAAGACTTTTTAGAACACAATGAAAATGTAGACACAACATACACAAATCTGTGGGACACAATGAAAGCAGTGCTAAGAGGAAAACTCATACCCCTGAGTGCCTCCAAAAAGAAAATGGAGAGAGCATAATTTACCAGCTTAATGACACACCTGAAAGCCCTGGAACAAAAAGAAGCTCTTTCACCCAGGAGGAGTAGAAGGCAGGAAATCATCAAACTCAGGGCCGAAATCAATCAAGTAGAAACAAAGAGAACCATACAAGAATCAACAAAACCAGGAGCTGGTTCTTTGAGAAAATCAACAAGATAGATAAACCCTTAGCCAGACTGACCAAAGGGCACAGAGAAAGTATCCAAATTAACAAAACTAGAAATGAAAAGGGAGATATAACAACGGAAACTGAGGAAATCCAAGAAATCATCAGATCCTACTACAAGAGCCTGTACTCAACACAACTGGAGAATCTGGAGGAAATGGACAATGTCCTTGACAGATACCAAATACCAAAATGAAATCAGGACCAAATAGATCATTTAAACAGTCCATAATGCCTAAAGAAATACAAGGAGTCATAGAAAGTTTTCCAACCTAAAAAGCACAGGACCAGATGGTTTCAGTGCAGAATTCTATCAGACCTTCAAAGAAGAGTTAAGACCAATACTCTTCAAACTATTCCACAAAATAGAAACAGAAGGAACACTACCCAATTCCTTCTACGAAGTCACAATTATGCTGATACCAAAACCACAAAACGATCCAACAAAGAAAGAGAACTTCAGACCAATTTCCCTTATGAACATTGATGCAGAAATACTCAATAAAATTCTTGCCAACTGAATCCAAGAACACATCAAAACGATCATCCACCATGATCAAGTAGGCTTTATCCCGGGAATGCAGGGTTGGTTCAATATATGGAAATCCATCAATGCAATCCACTACATAAACAAACTCAAAGAAAAAAACCACATGGTCATTTCATTGGATGCTGAAAAAGCATTTGACAAAATTCAGCATCCTTTCATGCTTAAAGTCTTGGAGAGAACACGAATTCAATTCCCATACCTAAACATAGTAAAAGCAATATACAGAAAACCGGTAGCCAGCATCAAACTAGTTGGAGAGAAACTTGAAGCAATCCCACTGAAATCAGGGACCAGACAAGGCTGCCCCCTTTCTCCTTATCTTTTCAATATCGTACTTGAGGTACTAGCTTGGGCAATTCAACAACATAAGGAGGTCAAAGGGATACAAATTGGAAAGGAAGAAGTCAAACTATCATTATTTGCACACGACATGATAGTCTACCTACGTGACCCAAAAAAAAAAAAAAAAAAAAAAAAACACTAGAGAGCTCCTACAGCTGATAAACAACCTCAGCAAAGTGGCAGGTTATAAAATCAACTAAAGCAAATCAGTGGCCTTCCTATACTCAAAGGATAAGTAGGCTGAGAAAGAAATTAGGGAAATGACCCCCTTCACAATAGCCACAAACAGTATAAAGCATCTTGGTGTGACTCTTACCAAACATGTGAAAGATCTGCATGACAAGAACTTCAAGACTCTGAAAAAGGAAATGGAAGAAGACCTCAAAAAATGGGAAAACCTCCCATGCTCATGGATCTGCGGAATCAATATAGTTAAAATGGCCATATTGCCAAAAGCATTATACAGACTCAATGCAATACCCATCAAAATCCCAACTCAATTCTTCACAGAGTTAGAAAGAGCAATTCTCAAATTCATCTGGAATAACACAAAACCCAGGATAGCTAAAACTATTCTCAGCAACAAAAGAAATTCTGGGGGAATCAGTTTCCCTGACCTCAAGCAATACTACAGAGCAATAGTGTTAAAAACTGCATGGTATTGGTACAGTGACAGGCAGGAGGATCAATGGAACAGGATTCAAGATCCAGAAATGAACCCAAACACCTATGTCCACTTGATCCTCGACAAAGAGGCTGAAAATATCAAATGGAGAAAAGATAGCCTTTTCAACAAATGGTGCTGGTTCAACTGGAGGTCAGCATGCAGAAGAATGGGAATTGATCCATCCTTGTCTCCTTGTACTAAGCTCAAATCCAAATGGATCAAGGAACTCCACATAAAGCCAGACACTCTGAAGCTAATAGAAAAGAAACTGGGGAAGACCGTTGAGGACATCGGTACAGGGAGAAAGTTTCTGAACAGAACACCAATAGTGTATGCTCTAAGATCAAGAATTGACAAATGGGACCTCATAAAATTACAAAGTTTCTGTAAGGGAAAGGACACCATCAAGAGGACAAATCGGCAACCACCAAATTGGGAAAAGATCTTCACCAATCCTACATCAGACAGAGTGCTAATATCCAATATATATAAAGAACTCAAGAAGTTAGACTCCAGAAAACCAACAACCCTATTAAAAAATGGGGAACAGAGTTAAACAAAGAATTCTCACCTGAAGAACTTCGGATGGCGGAGAAGCATCTTAAAAAATGCTCAACTTCATTAGTCATTAGGGAAATGCAAATCAAAACAGCCCTGAGTTTTCACCTTACACCAGTCAGAATGGCTAAGATTAAAAATTCAGGAGACAGCAGGTGTTGGAGAGGGTGTGGAGAAAGAGGAACACTCCTCCACTGCTGGTGGGGTTGCAAATTGGTACAACCACTCTGGAAATCAGTCTGGCCGTTCTCTGAAAACTAGGCACCTCACATCCAGAAGATCCTGCTATACCACTCCTGGGCATATACCCAGAGGACTCCCCACCATGTAATAAGGATACATGCTCCACTATGTTCATAGCAGCCCTATTTATAACTGCCAGATGCTGGAAAGAACCCAGGTATCCCTCAACAGAAGAGTGGATGCAAAAAAATGTGGTATATCTACATAATGGAGTACTATTCAGCCATTAGAAACAATGAATTCATGAAATTCTTAGGCAAATGGATGGAGAAAGAGATCATCATACTAAGTGAGGTAACCCAGACTCAAAAGGTGAATCATGGTATGCACTCACTAATAAGTGGATATTAACCTAGAAAACTGGAATGCCCAAAACATTATCCTCACATCAAATGAGGTACAAGAAGAAAGCAGGAGTGGCCCCTTGTTCTGGAAAGACTCAGTGAAGCAGTATTCAGCAAAACCAGAGCGGGGAAGTGGGAAGGGGTGGGTGGGAGGACAGGGGGAGAGAAGGGGGCTTACAGGACTTTCGGGGAGTGGGGGGCTAGAAAAGGGGAAATCATTTAAATGTAAATAAAAAATTATATCGAATAATAAAACATTAAATACTATTAAGTAAGGAAAAAAACTGCATGGTATTGGTACAGTGACAGGCAGGAGGATCAATGGAACAGGATTCAATCCAGAAATGAACCCACACACCTATGGCCACTTGATCCCCAACAAAGAGGCTGATAACATCCAATGGAGAAAAGATAGCCTTTTCAACAAATGGTGCTGGTTCAACTGGAAGTCAGCATGCAGAAGAATGCAAATTGATCCATCCTTGTATCCTTGTACTAAGCTCAATTCCAAATGGATCAACGACTTCCACATAAAGCCAAACACTCTGAAGCTAATAGAAAAGAAACTGGGGAAGACCCTTGAGGACATCAGTACAGGGAGAAAGTTTCTGAACAGAACACCAATAGCGTATGCTCTAAGATCAAGAATTGACAAATGGAACCTCATAAAATTACAAAGTTTCTGTAAGGCAAAGGACACCATCAAAAGGACAAATGGGCAACCAACAAACTGGGAAAAGATCTTCACCAATCCTACATCAGATAGAGGGCTAATATCCAATATATATAAAGCACTCAAGAAGTTAGACTCCAGAAAACCAACAACCCTATTAAAAAATGGGGTACAGAGTTAAACAAAGAATTCTCACCTGAAGAACTTCGGATGGCGGAGAAGCATCTTAAAAAATGCTCAACTTCATTAGTCATTAGGGAAATGCAAATCAAAACAACCCTGAGTTTTCACCTTACACCAGTCAGAATGGCTAAGATTAAAAATTCAGGAGACAGCAGGTGTTGGAGAGGGTGTGGAGAAAGAGGAACACTCCTCCACTGCTGGTGGGGTTGCAAATTTGTACAACCACTCTGGAAATCAGTCTGGTGGTTCTCTGAAAACTGGGCACCTCACTTCCAGAAGATCCTGCATTACCACTCCTGGGCATATACCCAGAGGATTCCCCACCATGTAATAAGGATACATGCTCTACTATGTTCATAGCAGCCCTATTTATAATTGCCAGATGCTGGAAAGTACCCAAGTATCCTTCAACAGAAGAGTGGATGCAAAAAACTGTGGTGTTTCCACATAATGGAGTACTATTCAGCCATTAGAAACAACGAATTCATGAAATTCTTAGGCAAATGGATGGAGCTAGAGATCATCATACTAAGTGAGGTAACCCAGACTCAAAAGGTGAATCATGGTATGCACTCACTAATAAGTGGATATTAACCTAGAAAACTGGAATACCCAATATATTATCCACACATCAAATGAGGTACAAGAAGAAAGCAGGAGTGGCCCCTTGTTCTGGAAAGACTCAGTGAAGCAGTATTCAGCAAAACCAGAGCGGGGAATCGGGAAGGGTTGGGTGGGAGGACGGGGGGAGAGAAGGTGGCTTACAGAACTTTCGGGGAGTGGGGGGCTAGAAAAGGGGAAATCATTTGAAATGTAAATAAAAAAATTATATCGAATAATAAAAAAATACTATCAAGTAAGAAAAAAAAAACTGCATGTTATTGGTACAGTGACAGGCAGGAGGATCAATGGAACAGGATTGAAGATCCAGAAATGAACCCACACACCTATGGCCACTTGATCCCCGACAAAGAGGCTGAAAACATCCAATGGAGAAAAGATAGTCTTTTCAACAAATGGTGCTAGTTCAACTGGAAGTCAGCATGCAGAAGAATGCAAATTGATCCATCCTTGTATCCTTGTACTAAGCTCAACTCCAAATGGATCAACTACTTCTACATAAAGCCAAACACTCTGAAGCTAATAGAAAAGAAACTGGGGAAGACCCTTGAGGACATCGGTACAGGGAGAAAGTTTCTGAACAGAACACCAATAGCTTATGCTCTAAGATCACAAATTGACAAATGGAACCTCATAAAATTACAAAGTTTCTGTAAGGCAAAGGAAACCATCAAAAGCACAAATGGGCAACCAACAAACTGGGAAAAGATCTTCACCATCCTACATCAGATAGAGGGCTAATATCCAATATATATATAAAGAACTCAAGAAGTTAGACTCCAGAAAACCAAACAACCCTATTAAAAAATGGGGTACAGAGTGAAACAAAGAATTCTCACCTGAAGAACTTCAGATGGCGGAGAAGCATCTTAAAAAATGCTCAACTTCATTAGTCATTAGGGAAATGCAAATCAAAACAACCCTGAGTTTTCACCTTACACCACTCAGAATGGCTAAAATTAAAAATTCAGGAGACAGCAGGTGCTGGAGAGGGAGTGGAGAAAGAGGTACACTCCTCCACTGCTGGTGGGGTTTTAAATTGGTACAACCACTCTGGAAATCAATCTGGCGGTTCCTCCGAAAAGATCCTGCCATACCACTCCTGGGCATATACCCAGAGGATTCCCCACCATGTAATAAGGATACATGCTCTACTATGTTCATAGCAGCCCTATTTATAATTGCCAGATGCTGGAAAGAACCCAGGTATCCCTCAACAGAAAAGTAGATGCAAAAAATGTGGTATATCTATACAATGGAGTACTATTCAGCCATTAGAAACAATGAATTCATGAAATTCTTAGGCAAATGGATGGAGATAGAGATCATCATACTAAGTGAGGTAACCCAGACTCAAAAGGTGAATCATGGTATGCACTCACTAATAAGTGGATATTAACCTAGAAAACTGGAATACCCAAAACATTATCCACACATCAAATGAGGTACAAGAAGAAAGCAGGAGTGGCCCCTTGTTCTGGAAAGACTCAGTGAAGCAGTATTCAGCAAAACCAGAGCGGGGAAGTGGGAAGCGGTGGGTGGGAGGACAGGGAGAGAGAAGGGGGCTTACAGGACTTTCGGGGAGTGGGGGCTAGAAAAGGGGAAATCATTTGAAATGTAAATAAAAAATTATATCGAATAATAAAAAAATTAAATACTATTAAGTAAGGAAAAAATCTGCATGGTATTGGTACAGTGACAGGCAGGAGAATCAATGGAACAGGATTGAAGATCCAGAAATGTACCCACACACCTATGGCCACTTGATCCCCGACAAAGAGGCTGAAATCATCCAATGGAGAAAAGATAGCCTTTTCAACAAATGGTGCTGGTTCAACTGGAAGTCAGCATGCAGAAAAATGCAAATTGATCCATCCTTGTATCCTTGTACTAAGCTCAACTCCAAATGGATCAACGATTTCCACATAAAGCCAAACACTCTGAAGCTAATAGAAAAGAAACTGGGGAAGACCCTTGAGGACATCAGTACAGGGAGAAAGTTTCTGAACAGAACACCAATAGCGTATGCTCTAAGATCAAGAATTGACAAATGGAACCTCATAAAATTACAAAGTTTCTGTAAGGCAAAGGACACCATCAAAAGGACAAATGGGCAACCAACAAACTGGGAAAAGATCTTCACCAATCCTACATCAGATAGAGGGCTAATATCCAATATATATAAAGCACTCAAGAAGTTAGACTCCAGAAAACCAAACAACCCTATTAAAAATGGGGTACAGAGTTAAACAAAGAATTCTCACCTGAAGAACTTCGGATGGCGGTGAAGCATCTTAAAAATTGCTCAACTTCATTAGTCATTAGGGAAATGCAAATCAAAACAACACTGAGATTTCACCTTACACCAGTCAGAATGGCTAAGATTAAAAATTGAGGAGACAGCGGGGTTGGAGAGGGTGTGGAGAAAGAGGTACACTCCTCCTCTGCTCGTGGGGTTTCCAATTGGTACAAGCACTCTGGAAATCAGTCTGGTGGTTCCTCCGAAAACTGGGCACCTCACTTCCAGAAGATCCTGCTATACCACTCCTGGGCATATACCCAGAGGATTCCCCACCATGTAATAAGGATACATGCTCTACTATGTTCATAGCATCCCTATTTATAACTGCCAGAAGCTGGAAAGAACCCAGGTATCCCTCAACAGAAGAGTGGATGCAAAAAATGTGGTATATCTACACAATGGAGTACTATTCAGCCATTAGAAACAATGAATTCATGAAATTCTTAAGCAAATGCATGGAGCTAGAGAACATCATACTAAGTGAGGTAACACAGACTCAAAAGGTGAATCATGGTTTGCACTCACTAATAAGTGGATATTAACCTAGAAAACTGGAATACCCAAAACATAATCCACACATCAAATGAGGTACAAGAAGAAAGGAGGAGTGGCCCCTTCTTCTGGAAAGACTCAGTGAAGCAGTATTCGGCAAAAAACAGAGAGGGGAAGTGGGAAGGGGTGGGTGGGAGGACAGGGGGAGAGAAGGGGGCTTACAGGACTTTCGGGGAGTGGGGGCTAGAAAAGGGGAAATCATTTGAAATGTAAATAAAAAATATATTTAATAAAAAAAAAAGAAGAGAGGAAAAAAAAGAAGAGAAAAAAAAAGGAATAATTGACCATAGGTGCCTGAAAGTTAGCTCAGCACTTAAGAGTACTGACCAGAAAGATTTATTAACCAGTTCTTGGGAATATGCCACTAGCCTTGGATGACCACCCTATTGAATATATTCTTTTAGATTTATTATATTTTGATGATGACGTTATCTGTTCTGTTTGTGATTCACTGAACATGTAGTTTCAGAGTTGTAATGCTTAGAAGATTTTTGTATTTTACTTTGCCTAATGATTCATCTTCGAATTTGTGATTATAGTGCTGGATATGTTTTCCAAGAGTTCATGTTTGGTTTAATGTATAAAATCCCCTGCTTGAGACCTGCGAAATACACTCAGACACAAGAAAAAAAAAAAAAACCTGAGATTTCACCTTACACCATTCAGAATGGCAAAGATTAAAAACTCAGGAGACAGCAGGTGTTGGCAAGGATGTGGAGAAAGAGGAACACTCATCCACTGCTGGTGGGGTTACAAATTGGTACAACCACTCTGGAAATCAGTCTGGCTCTTCCTCAGAAAACTGGGCACGTCACTTCTAAAAGATCCTGCTATACCTCCCCTAGGCATATACCCAGAGTTCCCCAGCATGTAATAAGGATATATGCTCCACTATGTTCATAGCAGCCCTATTTATAATAGCCAGAAGCTGGAAAGAACCCAGGTATCCCTCAACAGAAGAATGGATGCAAAAATGTCATATATATACACAATGGAGTACTATTCGGCCATTAGAAACAATGAATTCATGAAATTCTTAGGCAAATGAATGGAGCTGAAGAACATCATAGAATAAATTGTAACTTATTCAATATAATAAGTTCTAACTAGTGCAATTACACAATAAAATAAGGTCAAAGGGAAAAAATTGCAAAGGACATAGTCACAGTATCACTAATTGTGGAAGATAAGATAGTATACATGATAGACCCCAATAATTCTTGCAGAAATCTCCTACACCTGAAAAACAACTTGAGCAAAGTGATTGGATATAAAATAAACTCAAGCAAATCATGGCCCACACTCATGACACAGTGACAAGCTGAGATTATATCTCTAAAGAGCCTGAATTCCCAGTGCCTAGAGGTCTAATCCGGTCACCAGCACAGCCAGTAAAAAGAAGGGCTTGATTGAGGGGAGGGGGCAAATAATAAAATACTGCATTTTAAAGCATGAATGAGGTAATTCTGGGCCAGATCCTTGAACCTCAGCAACCTAAAAATAGCTTTAAATCCTCCAAAGCAGCCATGACCATCAAGGATAAAGCCCTGTGTATATAAAGGCAGAATGGGACATGATGCTGGAGTAGTGTTGAGAGACTCTATAAAGGAGCAGAAAGATCCTGGGGAATGATATCAGCGTCTCTACTTAATCAGATCTGCTGTGTACAGGAGGAGTTGGGTTGGAAATTCAGAGAAATGAATTACCTCCTGGGAAAAGATATGTAGAAGTTCTCATTTAGGAAAGGTGTAGGTCTATCCACAGAGAGTGACAGTTGATCCTTGAACTGCAGTAACCATCACTGTCATCACCTAATCAGTAGAGACTGTCTCTTGTACATAATCCCTGGTTTAATCTGCTTTCAGTTCACATGTGGAGATGTCCCTATTCATGTCCCTATTCAGGTCCTACATGGAGTGCTGCTTTAGAGACCCATGAAGGCCAGAATCTGAAATAATATCAGAAGCTTGCTACTGCACACTCCCCCAACACATGGCTTCCAATATTTATTTTTCCAAGTAACACCATTCTCATAGAAACAGTGAGTGGAGAGTTTAATCATCTTGTCTCAACTGTGGGAGAGTAAGAATAATAACTGTGATATTCTAGCCATATTCTTCATAGAATATAACTCTCAACACAAACAGTCTCAGCTGCCCAACATACTTCACAAATTATAAGAATGTATCCAAAAAACAGGATACAATCTAGGGCTGAATACAAGAAATTCACCTTAACATTAAGGATAGCTATCACAAAATGGTTAAAGGATGAAAATATATATTCCAATAAAGTGAACCAAACAAGTAAGATTGTATAGCTGTTTAATAGCTGACAAAAAAGACTACAAGCCTATCTAGAACCTTGAAGAGGCCTATCAAGAAATCAAGAAAAGCTCTATCAAGAGATTAGTAGAAACTGTAATGAAACATAAGAGCAGCCAAGTTACAAACAACAACTAAAAATAAAATAAAATAAAATGAAACACCACAGCTACAGCTTAAATCACATACTGCCCCTTATACACCAATAATCATGCCCTACATTGTCAATTAACAGTTTTATCCAGAAAAAGTAAACAGAAAAATCACGGAACTCACATGATAAACCAAAAGGACCGAAAAGACATATTCAGGAAAAAAAAAAGATTTAAAGATAAAGGAATATACTTTCTCCAAAGCTGATCACAGAACCCTCTCCAAAATTAATCATGTACTCAAAACAAGGCTCAACAGATAAAAAAAAATGAAAATACCACCACAGATTTTACCTTACCACCAGAGATTAAAGCTGGATTTCATCAACAACATAACTAAAAAGACTACAAACTCATAGAAAACAAACAAGCCTCTATTGAATGAAAATGGGTTAATGCGGCAATTAAGAAAGTTGATAAAGACTTTATAGAACTACATTAAAATTAATGCACAATAGCTATATGTTCTAAGCTATCATGAACCAAAACTATCAGTTCTAAGAGGGAACATCATAGCATTAAGGGTGTATGTAAAAAATTAGAGAGGGTTCGTGCTAGTTACTTAACAGCATACCTGATAGTTTTAAAACAAAAAGAAGGACATGTCAATTAGGAAGATATAGAATTAAAAGAGTGTAAAGAAGGTTGAGACACTGGAGAGAACAAGGAATAGACATAAAGATGTTTATGTTGAGTCACTTGGTTAGATGTGGCTCAGGAGGAATGGAATGTTTTGGCCTAAGGCTTCTCCTGTTGACTAGCTCTTTCCTGCTGATTGTATCTATCCCTTGGTGGTATCCCTCAGAGAGTATCTGACCCAAAGTACAGAATCATTGGTCTGTGGGACACAGAGTGACAGTTCATCTGTTAAACCCTCCAAGGTAGAGTTCACTGTAATTGTGATTCACAATCACTCAGATGTCTCCATGTATTCTGACCACTTTCTTCCTATAGTTAAATTATTCTAGTATAGATGTATCCTACCAGTATATGTTACAATTTGAAGAATATGTCTATACATTTGTAAGGGAGGAAAAAAACAGATGCCTCTAGAGATCAGCAAGGAAATAAAGATTAAACTGTGAATTCAGCCTTCTATGTTTGGCAACATATATGGTGTATGATATTATGACATTTATGTGAAAAACTTCTAGTGCAGAAGAAGTGGAAAGAGTTCATGTTATTCCCTCTTTCTTTTCTTCAGTTCTTTATTTATCATTTTTTAAAGTTATTTTCTTTATTTAGCTCCCAACTATTGGCCTGCCTCCCGGTCCCCCTCCCATAGTTTTTCACAACATACATTTTCCACCTTGTCACAGAGGAGGTGCTTCCCAAACCCTGCACAAGGCATTCACATTCCCTGGGGCA
This sequence comes from Apodemus sylvaticus, assembly GCF_947179515.1. NCBI lineage: Eukaryota > Metazoa > Chordata > Mammalia > Rodentia > Muridae > Apodemus > Apodemus sylvaticus. Next base: position 6,201,963 of record NC_067485.1, read on the forward strand.
TCAAGTCTCTCAAGGATGAGGAGCATCTTCTCCTACGGAGGCCAAACCAGGCAGTCCTCTACTATATATGTACCCAGTGGTGTAGACAGCCCAGGTATGCTGCTAGGTTGGTGGTTTAGTCCCTGGGAGTTCCCAAGGGTCTGGCTTAGTTGACACTGCTGGTCTTCCTATGGAGTTGTCCTCCCCTTCAGTTTCCTCAATCCTTTCCCTAATTCAACCAATAAGGGTAGGTCAAGGGTTGATTGTAATTTCCCTTGCCTCAATCATCTGCTATTAAGGCCTCTCTGAGGATAGCCATGCTAGGCTCCTGCCTATAAGTACATCGTAGCACATTAATAGTATCAGGCCTTGGTTCCCCCCACCCCCATGAAATGTATCCCAAGTAGGGATCAAGGAAGTCACTAGACCTCCTTTCTGTCAGTCTCATCTCCATTTTTTGCCAGTGCAATCATTTTAAACAGAAACTATTATGGGACAAATATTTTGACTGTGTGTTAGTAACTACTATGCTACACTTGAGGTCCTATCTATCTACTGGAGGCAGCCACTTCCAGTTCCTTATCCCCACTGTTGGGGATTTTGTCTAGGGTCACCCACATTGGGTCCTGAGAGTCTCTCACCTCCTAAGTCTCTGGTAGTTTCTAGAGGGTTCCTTTCCCCAAATCCTACCTTAGAAACTGCATACTTCCATCAATTCTCCTAGCCCTTTGGGATTCTCTCCTGCCCCATTCCCCATACCCGATTGATTTCTCCTTTCTTCCACTCCTTCCTCTTTTCCACTGAAATAACCCCGTGTCCCATAATTCTTTTGTTCCCCTTCTAAGTGTGATTGAAGCATCCTCATTTTGACCTTCCTGCTTGTTATATTTTATATGGTCTGTATGTTGTAGCATAGATAGTCTGTACTTTCTGGCTAATACCCACTTCTCCATGGGCAGATTCCATGCATGTCTTTTGGGTCTGTATTACCTTATTAAGGATAATATCATCTAGTTCCAACTATTCACCTGTAAAATTCACAATGTCCTCCTTTTTAATAGCTTAATGGTATTACGCTGTGTAAATCAACCATATTTTCTTTATCCAATGTTCAGCTCAGGGACATCTGGATTGTTTCCAGTTTCTGGTTATTACTAATAAAGCTTCTATGAGCATAGGGGAGAGACCACCTCCTGTAGATGGGCAGGACTCCCAGTGGAAGGATAAGGACACTAATCTACTCACGAAATTTTGACCCAAAATTTGTTCTTTCTAAAAGAAATGCAGGGACAAAGATGGAGCAGGACTTAAAGATTGGTCAACCAATAACCAGCCCAACAAGAAACCCAACCATGGACCAGGACCAATTGCTAACATTATTAATGATGCACTGTTATGCATAAAAACAGGTCCTAGCATAAATGACCTCTAAAAGGTCCTACCCAGCCAAGGACTGAAACATACGGAAATACACACATCCAATCATCTGACTTAAGTTGGGATCTATTGTGGAGAGTTGATAAAAGGATTCAAAGCCCAGAGGAGGATAAGAATCCTATCTAAATACCAACAGAGTTGACTAACCAGGACCCCTGAGACTGAGACAACCAACCAAAGGACATAATCATGCTGGAACAAAGATGACAGCACATATGCTCAGATGTGAAACTCAGTTTTGCTGGCTGCCTTCTTTTTCCTCAGTGGGAGAGGATCCCCTTAATATGGGAGAATCTTGATATGCTAGTGCAGGATACCCAGGGAGGTCCTGCACCCTCTCAGAGATGAAGGAGAGGGGACAGCATGAGAAGTGACTTTGGAAAGTGGTCTAAAAGAAAGAGCAGTATTTAAGATGGAAATTAATGAATATTAAAAGTCCATTCTTAAAAACGATATAATATTCATGGCAATATCTTAATTGTAACACTGCCATTCCAAGAGCAAGTAAAGGAAGAATAGTGAGGAAATACTTGACAAAAACAAGGACGAAAAACAGCAGGGAAAACTCTAAATTCTACATCACCATATCTGATGTGAAAGCGTCTTTAAATCGCCCAACTACTTTATATTTCTGGAGGCCAATACCTCTCTCTCTCTCTCTCTCTCTCTCTCTCTCTCTCTCTCTCTCTCTCTCTCTCTCTCTCTCTCTCTCTCTCCACACCCCATTCAAAGCTCTCTTCATCAGGTATCTCATGACTCTGAATTCTTAAACATCTTGGAGTTTCTAAGGAATCTAGACATCATCTTCACACAATAGCCTGTCTTGTCTTATATACAAGAGCATCTCTGATATACCTTGCATCAACAGCCTTTCTTAGGCACAGAATGAGATCCTAGAACACCTTCCTTGTATGACTAACTCTAAAAAAACAAACCCATGTAAACAAAGCTGCCAACTTCTGCTTTCTGGGGATAGCACATGACCCCTTCATTCAAATACATTTTCACCAGCTTTCTGGATTTTGATGGTTTCTTATACTGGCTAACCTTGCCTTTAATTCATTTTCACAAGTTGGAATGTAGGTGGATGTTGTCTTTCCTTGAATACACTGGTGCCTTTCGTCCATGATCTTTAACCTTATCTCTGTGAGCCCTAGATTTAGTTTCATTGCAATTCCAGATGTTCCTTTCCTCCTCCTAATGCTACACTTAATGCATAGAATATGGAGAATTCTGATTATGAACTGGAATATTCCTTACTAGTGGAGGCTGCTAATGGTTCTATGCATGCTTTCAAATGAGAAAGGTAACCAAACATCACACACAGTTATAAACTTGGAGATATAATTAGGAGCCTATTTTGTGATAGAGACCTCATCCTGACACTGTTTACGAGACAACCTGAGACAAGAATTAATAATCCCAGGAGAAAATCTATTACTATTGTTTGACTAAAGAGCATAATAATATCAACAAACTTCTTATGGCATATTGCTACATACATATACATGAGTTTCTCAGCCATCATTAGAGAAGCGTTTTCATGCAGTAAATGGCAATTAACAGAGAGGGCTACACCTGGACAATATGAAGAGCCATGGATACTTGGAGTGACTATATGAATGGTTTGTGTATTTCATACCCACAAGGCTAGGGAATCTATGAAGAGGGGGTGTGGAAATAGTAAAGGTCAGAAGTGATGGATAACTTAAAAACTCATTTCCAAGACAGCGTACAACAGATACACATGTGAAATCATGGAGACTGTTGCAGCATGCACAAGACATAAACAAATAAAATCAGACAAAAATCCCAAGATGAAGCAGATGGAAATGTATAAAATGTACCAATACTAGCCAAAACATTAGTTTTTTTGGAAAGGGAAAGTTATATTACTGCAGTGGTGTAAAACATGAATGATCATACAGTCTACAACAGGATGCATATAAAGCAGTGGTTATTCAACATCAGAAGGTTCCACAATATTAGTGGCCTTTTTCTTCTTTTTTAGTGAGTGAGGAAAAAGCATGATGTACCATTGATAGTGAGAAACAGAGAATCTGGGAGGAGTTAAGAGTATGGAAAGGATATGGTAAAAGGCACACTGAATGAAATTCCCAACAAGAAAATTAAAAATAAAAAGAAAGCTGAAGAATGAAACAAGCGAAAGGCAGACGGAGCATGCAGGGCTGTGAGGTATACAGTAAGAGCTGATGTCTCCCCTGCTGCATCTGATTTCTATAAAATAACTTATGTGATACTTAAAAAAAAACACCTGCCATTATTTAACCATTATTTAGCATTGACTTAAATAGTCTTAGATTTTTGTGCCCATTGTGTCATGTAGGATGTAATGTAGATAGATATCATGTATTACTTTACTCATCTGAGAAAACCACCAAATGCAATAATAAATGGATTAATCAAGTATGGCAATTCTGTGCCATATATATTAAAATCTGAGAATATGAAGAGGAAAATATGACAGTCCTTATTGAAAAATAATATATAATCTTAATAGTCCCTCTTTTTACAATTGATGCAATTGAAACTATATTTCTTTAGGACTCTTGTAAAGAAAAGCACAAAACCAAGAGCAGTACTCAAATATGGACACTGACAAAAAGCAGTGATGGGTGCTAAAGTAAGGAAAGTGGAAGCAGAGGATTATTGTTTGGTGTCCAGAGCAAATTTGAACAGGAAATTCTTCTAAACATCTCTTCGTGGTTCTGTCAAATAATCTGTATGCTTTTAAGGTAACAAGAAGAGGTCCTGAAAATGGCAAATACAGGCATTTCCCGTTATCACAATGACACCACAATGAAGAGGACTGGTAAGTTTCTGCTTCTAAGTGGTGATTTAAATTATTCTCGAATAGAAAAGCCAGAAAATTTAATGAATCCTCTCATGTCATCTTCATTTATATTCCCTTTCCTATGGCTCAGCCTCGGATATCATTGTCTTATTTCTCTATCATTCTCCTTCTAAAGATTCTCATGAGATACATCCATGCTACTCCATAACTCCCAGATATTGTGTTCTCAAAAGATCCAATCATAGATAAGGACTAAACATGAAATAAAATATAATGACCAAGCCCATGCAAGAGATGGTAACTAAAACATCCCATTCTAATCTTCAAGGGGCAATACCACATACATTATACAGGAAACACAGAGAAGCAAAATATACAGTATAATGTGATCCAAGACCTACAGGGTGGCTAATTACATTTCTTTAACAAGGTTCACTATTTCAGCTTCCTGCTCTCCACAGTAGTAGCCTACAGCCATGCAAAAGGGACAATCAGATTATATCTCAGAAGATGCCTGAAGTCTAAATGCCTAGAGGCTTAATTTAATCACCAACACAGCCAATCAAAAGTAAGACATGATTGAGGGGCTGGCCTAACCCTATAGATGCTTGGGATTTATAGCTGGGCCAGATCCTTGAACCTGACCATCCTCTGACAAGTTGAATCTGTGGAGTGATCTGAGACCATACAGGACATCACAGAAAGGTAAGGCCCTGCATGTGGATGGGAGAACAAAAGGTGGGCTTGGAGGGGTGCTTTGGGAGAATCAAGACTATCACAAAGAAGAAAAATATATCCTAATGATCACCAGCCCTCTCTGTATGTAGAGTTGGCTTGGGTAGAGAATCTAAAGAGTAAACCAAGTTTCTTCTGGGTCTATGTTTGTATGGAATTCTGATAACTGAAAGTCTGATTCTGTCCAGACTTACAGCTGTTTTTGTGGAAGACACCACTTATACTAACCCATTGCCATTAACTGTTTTCAGCTTACAGGGGTAGATGCAGTAGCAGGTGATATATCCCTATCATGTCCTATGGGGAGTGTTGCTTTAGAAATACAGCAAGTACATAACATAAAATCCCATTATTGACTTACTTTCATACTCATATTTTTCTCATGGCTTGGCTTCCCATTGGGATATTATGTGACACCATTCATAAATAGGTAACAAGTGGGAATTTGGTTGTATAATCCCATGGGTTAGATAGAAATAATAGTAAATGATTCTTCCCACATTCTTTCTACATGATATTTCACAAAATTTCACTAAATAAGAGACAGTGAAAGACAAGCCCACGACTTGTTATATATTAGAAAGGCATATGATTAAAGGTGGTTCCAACTCTTGATTTCACTTTGAAACAAGAATCCAATAACACATGATAGAAGCCCTGATTTGTACAAAATATAAGTGATATCCTAAGACACTGGCTTCTCATTGTGTATGGAGATCTTTCTAAATCAAGATGTTGTACACCTAAACTTTTTGATGCTAGAATTCTGAGTACATGGTTTCCATTTGTCATGAGTATAATAACAATTACTGTGGGACTCAGATATAAGGAATCCACAAGATTTTTTTATAATCTTTTCAAATTCTGAAAAGGAATAAGACAAATTATTTTATTAACCATTGATGGCTTAATTTCTCAGGAAGGAGTAAGAAGACATTTTTTTTATTCTATATATTTTTTATTTACATTTCAAATGATTTCTCCTTTTCTAGCCCCCCACACTCCGAAAGACCCATAAGCCCCCTTCTCTCCCCCTGTCCTCCAACCCACCCCTTCCCACTTCCCCGTTCTGGTTTTGCCCTATACTGCTGCACTGAGTCTTTCCAGAACAAGGGGCCACTCCTCCGTTCTTCTTGTACCTCATTTGATGTGTGGATTTTGTTTTGGATATTCCAGTTTTCTAGGTTAATGTCCACTTATTAGTGAGTGCATACCATCATTCATCTTTAAGTGGGGTAACCCAGACTCAAAAGAAGACATTTTTAAAACACTGGTATAGTGATACCTTCATTTCTCTTTCATATCCAGGTTGAGAATGACACATGCTGTCTTCCTGGCCCTCCTGTGCTTAGGAGTTGTGTCATGTGCTTCAGCATTTGATCACAGTTTGGATGTCGAATGGCAAGAGTGGAATATAAAATATGATAAATCATACACTCCGGTTGGTATCCAGGAAAATGTCTATGGAGGCCCCAGAATAAATGTTTCTATGTACATGAGAGTTCATAGCTGACCCACCACAACCAACACTAAAAGATTACCTAATAAAAATCATTGTGAGCACAGGATGTTCAAACTCTGTTTTCTACAGTATGTGAATGTCAGCATAGTAACCTGAGATCCCTTCCATGGTCCCTAATCACCTACAACAGCAAGTCCTTAAGGTCAGCTTGTACAGGAGCTTAAATAGAATGAATTGTCTTCCATTATATTCTAATCCAGGAAGAAGAAGTACTGAAGAGAACAGTATGGGAAGAAAATGTGAAAAGGATTAAACTGCACAACATGGAGAATTCCCTGGGGAAGAATACCTTCACCATGGAAGTAAATGAATTTGCTGACATGGTGAGTGTGACATGGACTGACTCAAACTATGTTTTCTTGAGTGCTTTCATGGAGTCTATTTTTAGTAATCACTTACATATTTTTTCTTGAAGACTGATGAAGAATTCAAGGACATGATAACTGGTTTTACATTGTCAAATAATAATACAGTGAAACATCCCTGGAAACGTGAACTTGGCAGTGTTTTTCCTAAATCTTGGTCTTGGCGAGATGCTTTGCCCAAGTTTGTTAATTGGCGAAAGGAAGGCTATGTGACTCGTGTGAAGGATCAGGTATGACAGTATGATAAGCCTTTCTTGATCGTCTTCTTCTTCTCCTTCTCATTATTCTCATATTCCTTCTCCTCCTCCACCTCTTCCTCCGCCTCCTCCTCATCTTCATCCTCATTCTCATCCTCCTCATCCTCTTCCATTGGAAACCAGGCTAGCCATAAATATCTTCCTGCCTCTGCCTCCCAAGTGCTAGGATAAAAGTCATATACCACCATGTTAGGCTATGCCCAACTTCTTAAAACACATGAATGTCAAAACAGGACATGCCTATGAATTAAAATTGAATGTGAAGGGATTTGAAATTCATCTTTAAATAACATTTTCTTCTTTGAAATATTTATACACTTTACAGTGTATATTGATCTTTGCAGACTGCCACACATATTCTCCAACTATTAGATACTCCTCTCATTGTAGAACTCATGTGGCCTTCTATTGTCATTAATAACCCATAAAATCAATACCTCCTGCTCAGATGCCTGTGTGCCTGTGTGTCTATGTATGTGTGTGTGTGTGTGTGTGTGTGTGTGCGTGTGCATGTGCGTGTGTGTGTGTGTGTGTGTGTGTGTGTGTACTTGAGCTAGCATCCAAGTCCACTAGGAGACTGATCACTCCTTCCTATCGATTTATCTACCACCAGCTCTCCATTTTTATTAATTATCAGTGTGTCTGTATTGTTTCTTGAGTTAGTATTTCTTTATGGATGACGATATATTCTTCTCTGCTTAGGGACAATGTAATTCTTGTTGGGCTTTTCCTGTGACTGGTGCCATAGAAGCACAAATTTTCAAGAAAACAGGAAAAATGATCCCACTGAGTGTACAGAACCTAGTGGACTGTTCTAAACCTCAAGGCAATAGAGGCTGTTATGGGGGTACTACATACAATGCCTTCCAGTATGTTTTGCACAATGGAGGTTTAGAGGCTGAGACAACCTATCCATATGAAGAAAAAGTAAGTAGACTTCTTATGTTGTCATTTCAGCTCAGATTGTAGTGACAATTGTAGAGATAATTCACTATCTTCAGACCTCAGACTACATGGTATAATCGCTTTACACTCTTATCAGTGTTGTTTTTATGTATTCTTTGTTTAAGCTTTTAGTATGATGATATCAGTATAGACATCACATTTTTCCTTTTGTGTACATGAACAAAATGTGAACAGTTGTACACATAATTCAGAACTCTGTGGTACCAAATTTTCTTATGAACAGAATGACCTGTTGGTTTCTATTGAAGATAAAAGAACATATTTTTAGTTCCTAACCATACAGTAGCATGGTACTTCCTGGGATTATTTGTAAAACACCTTACTTGAATGTGTTAATTTGCAAAGTGCAGAGTATTCTAGTTTTGACTCTTGCTTCTAGGCAGTAGGTAGAAATAACTGAGTTTCTACTTCTTTATCTATTAAAGGAAGGACTATGCAGGTACAATCCTAAGAATTCAGCTGCTAAAATCATAAGATTTGTGGCCCTTCCAGAAAATGAAGATGTCCTAATGGATGCTGTAGCAACTAAAGGGCCTGTTGCTTCTGGAATTAATATCGTCTACAGCTCTTTCAGGTTCTACAAAACTGGTTAGTATATTTTCTTCTATATATAAAGAAAAAAATGTGTGACATCACTATGTCATGACAAGTTTATACACAAGCTGCTATATAAAATGTATGATGTCAATGTTTGAGTTTTTGGATTTTACTCACCCCAATGCAATAGTTTTGGGGACTAAATTTCACTGGATATGAACATCCTCATGATAAAATGTATTGGTTAGCTACATTTTCAACTTTTCTCACTTTGTTGGATGCTTTATAGATTTACAGGGACAGATTATCTGAAATCAAATTACAAGAAAGGTTTTTAATTAGGTACTCTATGTCCTATAAGTTTAAATGTGAGGTTCTATTAATACAAATACACAATACAAAGAAGTCGTCTCATATGCTTTAAGAACATAGTTATCAAAAAATCTCACTTTTGAATATATCCATTTACTGTGTAATCAAACACATATGTCTGTCTATGTATGTGCATGTGTGTATATGTAATATATGTACATACATATACATATTATATACATATATATGTTTGTATATGTACATATACTTTACACACTTATATGTAAGTATGTATATACATATATACATACATATATCAGTATAGATGTGAACAAATCATAAAGCTTAGTATTTCATTGTAATTCACTGAATTTCAGGATCTTTGAAAATACCTCCATATTGATGGTGGCAGTACTAACTGTCATGTGTTTTTTGCATCTCATGTCAGCATTCATTTTATTTCTCAGGTGTTTATCATGAGCCCAGGTGCAAACGTGCTGTGAATCATGCAGTTCTGGTGATTGGATATGGATTTGAGGGAAATGAAACAGATCCCAATAACTACTGGCTGATCAAGAACAGGTATAAACTGACAAAATTTTTGTATTTAAAAATCTATGGGCTAGAAACATTGTTTACTGGTTAAGGGTCTGGATACCCTAACAGGGGATGCATGAAGAAATTAAATATTGCAGTCAGTATTGTGATACACAGCGTAGAAAATTTGGACCCATGTAAGTAGAACAAGGTTGATTCTTGTTTTTCCATGTATACATGTAAGGTTTGTGTGCTTATCTGCATGTCTGTGTGCACATGTGTTTGTGTGTGTGTGTGTTTGTGTGTGTGTTCAAGTGCCTCTATACAGAGCACTGATTTTAACATTAGTTGTTTCTTAATCATTGTACAACTTCCATATTGAGACAGTGTTTCTAGCTAATCTAAGAATAATTATTTACTCTAGCTAGCCAGCTTGCTATGTGTCCATGTCCCAAAAACTTTTATTACAGGCACACTAAAATGTCAATCTGGCTTTCAAATAGCCCTGGGTATTGATCTCCACTCATTAATCCCTGAGCTATCCAATAACTCCATGAACTTACTAACAATATACTACTGTGAAATTTCCATTCTTACTCTGGTTTCTAGGATATCAGTGTCATGTCGGTGTTATTAATTTTGCCATTCATAAAACATGTTTTTAGTTCTGATGCACATATGGGAGGAAATTTTCATTCTCAGCTCTAGTTTTCACATCCTATTTAAGGTAACCCTTGATACTCAGGAGTAAACCTTTTGCTTTCTCTTATACTTATGTCGGCCTAATGTCTGTTATTGTAATATATCTATTGTGTTATTATTTCTACTAAATGTAAAATATGATTTCTTTCAGCTGGGGTAAACGATGGGGGTTGGGCGGATATATGAAAATTGCGAAAGACAGGAACAACCACTGTGGAATTGCATCATTTGCTCAATATCCTATTGTGTGAGCAGCCTAAGGATCCCAAGAAAACACATGGCATGAGACTCCATGTCCAGAGGAATAACATCCATTTCAATTCACAGCCTTTGATGAACATATTAAACTCTTGAGTCCCACAAAATACTTGACATGAACACGGTAATTTTTGCTCTCATTAATGAATGCTCATGTCTCCTCAAATAACTTTATTTTTACTTTCAGTGGTTGTGCAAATAAAATCCTTTAATAAAAGAAGAATTTGAGTATAATTTCTAGCTTCTATATATTTTGCATAGTTATTTTTTGTAGTAAGAAATGTAGTTCATCTTGAAATTGGGATTGAGTGTTGGTTTGGTATTCAGGAGAAAGTGTGGGTAGATCCTCTGAGATAGATGTTATTCCTCATTGGCTGTTGCTTGACTATAAGTTGTTGTTGTTGTTGTTAAAGTTCTACATACCCACCAGAAACCCTTCTCTGAAAGACTATATGATAGTTTCTGAATTGGACACTTTGAACCAACACAACTTCGCCCAATTTTAACTCGTGGCCCCTCTATGCAATGAGAGGTCAGCATGTGTTACTGCTTTGTGTTGGTCTGTGGCTCTCCCTTCTCCATGACTTCAATCATGCATTAGGTTCCATCCCATAAGTGCAGCAAACCTGCTACAGTAGGCTCTGCTAACTGCATCAGAACAGAAGCATAGAAGAAGACTTTAAAATACCTTCTGTACATGTTAAAGAGTTCCTTATAGGAATAATGAAAGAATTGATGAAGACAAAAAAGAAAAAAATGAATAGTTCAAAACCTAAGAGTAGAAATAAAATCAATAAAGAATTATCAAATTAAAGAAATTCTAGGAATAAAAACCTTAGTTATTTGAACATGAATCTCACCAATAGAAAATGAAGGAGGAAAGAAAAATCGTTTTTACTAATTTTTTTTATTTGCTTACCTTCCAAAATTTCGCCCGCTTTACCCTGCATTCTTCACCACATCCTCCATTTCCCTGCCTCTGAGAGGGTTCTCCCCAATACCACCTCACCTCGACCAGCAGTCCTCTTTCCTTGCGAATCAAGTTTCCATAAGTTTCCATAAGTGTCCTCTCCCACAGAAGCCATACAAGACAGTCCTCTGCTACATATGTGCCCACGCCACAAATCAGCCCATGTGTGCTCCTTTTTTGGCTTAAACTCTGAGAGTTCTGAGGAGTCAGGCTTAATTGACACTGTTGTTCTTCCTATGGGGTTTCAATCCCCTTCAGCTCCTTCATTCTTTCCTCTATCTCTTCCAAATTGGTCATTGACCTCAGTCCAATGGTTGGCTGAAAGTATCTGCATTTGTTTCTGTGAGTTGCTGGTAGAGCCTCTCAGAGGTAAGCCATGCCAAGTTCCTGTCTGCATGAAATATATGGCCTCAGTAATAGTATCAAGATTTGGTGTGTGTGCCTGAGATGGATCCTAAATTGGTCTGGTCACTGGGTGTCCTGTCTTTCAGTCTCTGCTCAAATTTTGTCCCTGCATTTCCTTTAGGCAGGAACAATTCTGTTTTTTAAGTTTCTGAAGATGAGTGGGTGGGCCCCTGCCTCAAATTAGAGCCATGTCTATCTACTGTGGGTAGTCTCTCTGGTTCCATCTCCCCAGTGTTGGGCATTTCATCCCCATTGAGTCGTGATAGCCTCTTGCACACCAGGTCTCTAGGACTGTCTAGTAGTTCTTCTTGACCCCTAACCCACACTTCTGGGCAGTCTTGGCACCCCTGCTTTCTCTCCCAATTGTTTATGTTTTGCCCGAGGAATGACACTATTAGAAGGTTTGGCCGGTTGGAGTAGGAGTGGCCTTTCAATAACAAGTGAAAACTGAATAAAGAATGCATTAGGACTGAAATGTAAGATGGTATTAAAGACTTTCTAGAATTGTATTCAAAAGTAATACACTAGATATTCAAGCATATGGGGGAATTCTAAGGCTGTTCAAATAGGAAAGTTCATACCACCAAGTGCCTTCACAAAAGGAATTGAAGTAACTTCATACCATTAATTTCATAATGTAAGTATGTATATAATGTAATATAATAATGCAAGCATTATTATAAAATGAAGAACTCACACCCAATTTTAGTAAATATCAAAAAATGAAACTGAAGGGTGAAATCAATAAAATAGAAATAATAAAAAAATAAAAATGTCAATGTAACAACAATCATTACTTACAGATATTATATTAGAATTAAGTGACCCCCCCCAAATTCCACCAGAGAACTCCTAAACCTGATAAACACCTTCAGCAAAGTAAAAGTATATAAAATTAACTCAACCAAATCAGAAGCCTTCCTCTACACAAATGATAAACTGGCTAAGAAAAAATTAGAGAAACAAGTCCCTTCAGAATAGTCATAAATAATATAAAATACCTTGGTGTGACTATAAATAAACAAGTGAAAGATCTGTATGACAAAAAGTTCAAGTCTAGAGTTAGAAAGACCAATTTGGAATAACAAAATCCCCACAATAGCGAAAACTATTTTCAACAATAAAAGAACCTCTGGCAGGATCACCATCCCTGATTTGAAGCTATACAACAGAGCAATTGTGATTAAAACTACAAGGTAATAGTACAGTGACAGGCAAGTAGATCAATGGAATAGAATTAAAGACTGGACCATCTTTGCTCCTGTGACCAAGCAGTCACAAAAGCCAGGTACTCAGGGAACACTAGAGTGAAAGATCAGTCAAGACACAGCCTGCCATGGCTCCACCTGAACCTAGGAGTTGTGCAGCCCCACAGCTGTCTGGGCATGTATCCTGCCAGGGAGCATATGACCTGCAGGGAGTCCCGCAATTAGAGGAAGTCCTACCTTCAGAGGTAAGGCTGCCACAAACCTTGCTCCTGTGACAGTAGGGAGGGGCCTACTGGTAGGCAGAAAAGTATTTTCCATGTAAATCTTCAAGTTCATCAGAAAACGTTTATAATTCCAATTCAATCAACTTAGGAAGACTGTTATGCCTACCATCATTATATCTATATAAAATTTTCCATGATAATCTTCAATTCTAACATGTTTTTCTACATTTTTTACATTTTTGTTAAAAATATTTTCCATGAAAATCTTTAATTCCATCATAAAATGTTTCTAGTCCATATTTCAATTAATTTAGCAATTTTTTAAATATCTACCACCTTACTCTTTGATTTTCCGTGAAAATTGTTACTTTTAACGTGTTTATCTGAAATATTTTCCATGCAAATCTTTAATTTTATCATAAAATGTTTTTTACTTCCCTTTTTAATAAAAAAATGAAAAAGAAAATAATGATAGCTGCCATTGTTCATTGAGTTTAGAGAGACTGCATTTCTCTTAGACTTACCACTTGACATTCTAGAGTTTTAGTTTACATATTTTTAAGACTTCCTTTATTTCTTTGAAGATTATGGTTTAGAAAATAATTGGGTGTAGAACTTACTGCTTGACTAAATATGATTAAGGCCAAGGTCAGAAAATCATCTTCTATAGACTTTTTTCTACCATCAACACAGATGTAATACCAGACTTTATTTACTATATTTCACCTACATCCAGCAAAATTTCACTTGTTGCTACCTAGTTCTGAGTTTTGATAAATGTACATGCTGATCTACATCCAGAACAATTTCCTTAACCCACAAAGGCCCTTGTGCTATCTCTTGCTCATAGTCAACATTTTACCCATATCTATTACTGGCAATCACTGGTAATTCATAGAAGCCCATATATTTTTTGTTTCAACATGTCATATGCATATACTTATGTATCATTTTAATGTAACTTCTGTTAATTAAAGGAATATGAATTTGGGATACACTCAAAAAAAGCAGTAAGGGGAAAGGGGCAAGTAACATATAAAGGTAGACCTATCAGAATTGCACCAGACTTCTCGTCAGAGACTATGAAAGCCAGAAGAGCTTGGGCAGATATCATACAGATGCTAAGGGAATACAATGCCAGCCCAGATTTCTATATCCAGCAAATCTCTCATTACAAAAGATGGAGAAACCAAGTAATGTCATGACAAAAACAAATTTACACAGTATCATTCCACAAATCCAGCCCTTCAAAGGAAAATAAGTGGAAAACACCAACAAAGGAAAGAAACTACACACTAGAAAAAGCAAGAAATTAATCTTCTTTCAAAAAACACAAAAGAAGATGACCACACAAACAAAAAATTACATCAAAACTAGCAAGAAGCAACAATCACTGTTCCTTAATATCTCTTAACATCAATGGATTCAATTCCCCAATAAAAAGACATAGACTAACAGACTGGATATGTAAACAAGACCCAACATTTTGCTGCATACAGGAAAGCATCTCAGTGTCAAAGACAAACATTACATCAAAGTAAAAGGCTGGAAAACAGTTTTCCAAGCAAATGGTCCGAAGAAACTAGCTGGAGTAGCCATTCTAATATGCAATAAAATAGACTTTCAACCAAAAGTCATCAAAAAATACACAGAAGGATACTTTCTACTCATGGAAGGAAAAAACTAGAAGAACTCTCAATTCTGAAAATCTATGCTCCAAATACAAGGGCACCCACATTAGTAAAGGAAACTTTACTAAAGCTTAACTCACACATTGCCTCCCACACAATAATTGTGGGTGACTTAAACACCCATCTCTCATCAATGGAAAGAAAAGGGAAACACAAAGTAAACAGAGACACAGTAAAACTAACACAAGTTTTAGACCAAATAGATTTAATAAATATCTATAGAACATTTCATCCTAAATCAAATGAATATACCTTCTTCTCAGCACCTCATGGTACCTGCTCCAAAATTGACCATATAACTGGTCACAAAACAGACCTCAACAGATATAAGAAGACCGAACTAATCCCATGCCTCCTATCAGATCACTCTGGAGTAAGGGTGGTATTCAATAGCAACAAAAACAGAAAGCCCACATACACATGGAAGCTGAACAATGCTCTACGCAATGATACCTAGGTCAAGGAAGAAATAAGGAAAGAAACAAAAACCTTTTTAGAATTTAATGAAAATGAAGGCACAACATACCCAAATTTATGGGACACAATGAAAGCAGTGCTAAGAGGAATACTCATAGCTCTGAAAGATTCCAAAAAGAAACTGGAGAGAGCATACACAAGTAGCTTACTAGCAAATCTGAAAGCTTTAGAACAGAAAGAATCTAATACACCCAGGAGGAGCAGAAGCAGGAAATCATCAAACTCAGAGCTGAAATAAACCAAGCTGAAACAAAAAGAACTATAGAAAGAATCAACAAAAGTGGGAGCTGGTTCTTTGAGAAAATCAACAAGGTAGATAAACCTTTAGCCAGACTAACCAGAGGACACAGAGACAGTATCCAAATTAACAAAATAGGAAATGAAAAGGGAGAAATAACAACAGAAACTGAGGAAACTCAACAATTATCAGATCCTACTACAAAAGCCTATACTCAACACAACTAGAAAATCTGGATGAAATGGAAATTTTCTAGACAGATATTGACTACCAAAGTTTAATCAGGATCAGTTAGACCATCTAAATGGTCCTGTTATCCCTAAAGAAATAGAAGTTGCCATTGACATTCTCCCAACCAAAACAAAACACAAACAAAAAAACAAAACAAAATAACAAAAAAAAAAAGCACAGGGCCAGATGGTTTTAGTGCAGAATTCTATCAAACCTTCAAAGAAGAACCAACACGAATACTCTTCAAACTATTCCACAAAATAGAAACAGAAGGAACACAATCAAACTCCTTTTATGATGCCACAATTTCCCTGATACCAAACCACACAAAGATCCAAAAAAGAAAAGAATTTTAGACCAATTTCCCTTATGAATATTGATACAAAAATAGTCAATAAAATTTTTGCGAATGGAATCCAAGAACACATCAAAACGATCATTCACCATGATCAAGTAGGTTTCATCCCAGGGAAGCAGGGGTGGCTCAATATAGAGAAATCCATCAATGTAATCCACTACATAAACAAAGTCAAAGAAAAAAGCAACATGGTCATTTCATTAGATGCTGAAAAAGCATTAGACAAAATTCAGCATCCTTTCATGTTAAAGGTCATGGAAGGAACAGAAATTCAAGGCCCATACCTAAACATAATAAAAGAAATATACAGCAAACCAGTGGCCAACAACAAACTAAATGGAGAGAAACTTGAAGCAATCCCACTAAATCAGGAACTAGACAAGTCTGCCCTCTTTCTCCATACTTATTCAATATAGTATTTGAAGTTCTAGCTAGAGCAATTAGACAACAAAGGGAGGTGAAAGGGATAGAAATTGAAATGGAAGAAGTCAAATTATCACTATTTGCAGATGATATGATTGTATACTTAAGCGACCAAAAAAAAAAAAAAAAAAGAAAAAAAAACACCACCAGAGAACAGCTGATAAACAACTTCAGCAAAGTGACTGGATATAAAATCAACTCAAAGGATAAACAGGCTGAAAAAGAGATTAGGGAAATGATACCCTTCACAATACCCACGAACAATATTAAGTATCTTGGGGTGACTCTAACCAAACAAGTGAAAGATCTATATGACAGGAACTTCAAATCTTTGAAGAAAGAAATCGAAGATCTCAGAAGATAGAAAAATCTTCCATGCTCTTGGATTGGCAGGATTAATATTGTAAAAATGACCATCTTGCCAAAAGCAATATAAATATTCAATGCCATCCCCATCAAAATTCCAACTCAATTGTTCATAGAGTTAGAAAGAATGATTCTCAAATTCATCTGGAATAACAAAAAACCCAGGATAGGTAAAACTACTCTCAACAGTAAAAGAACTTCTGGAGAAATCAGTATCCCTTACCTCAAGCAGTACTATGGAGCAATGGTGTTAAAAACTGCATGCTATTGGTACAGTGACAGGCAGGTAGATCAATGGAATAAAATTGAAGATCCAGAAATGAACCCACATAATTATGGTCACTTGATCTTTGACAAAGGAGCTACAACCATCCAGCAGACAAAAGATAACATTTTCAAAAAGTGGTAATGATTCAGTTGGAGGTCAGCATGAAAATCGAACTATTCTTATCTCCATGTACTAAGCTCAAGTTCAAGTGTATCAAGAATATCAACATGGGCAGCAGCAGCAGCGGGGAGAGCAGTAGCTTGTCCAGCGGAAGGGCCATCAGCAGTGGAACCAAGGTGACAGGGTCCTGGAAGGCCCTGTGCCCGCTACCACTGACCATCGCTGGCCAGCCAGGCTACAAGCGTTGACGGATTTACAGCACCTTTCACCACAATGAAGCCACATTAGAACTCTGCCTCCTGCCAGTCAATTACAAGAGGATCTCCACCATCTTGGCTATTGGATGCCAGAGAGAACTGACAGCATGAGGTATGCAGACTTAGCCAGAGGCCAACATTGCAGGGGAGGGGGGTGTCTAAGCCCTACAGACATTGGTCTGCACGCAGGCCCTGGACTGTTGGGGGGGACATCGGTGTGCCAATCTAGCCAGGAGGTTCTTTGCCCAGCAGTCTGTCCTGGCGCACATACTCCGCCATTTTGGCTAGGAGTCGCCAGAGAGTTCTAGTAGGCAAAAACAGTTAACAGTCATAGCCCGAGGCTAACATAGTGAGGGGTCTAAGCCAGACAGACATTGGACTTCACCCAGACCCCAGGCAGTCCAGTGGGCCATATGTGTGCAGACCCGGCCAGGAGATTGTTAGCTGGGCAGACTCTCCCAGCATTTTCAGGGAAAGCACACACACCACCATCATGGCTACCTAACAGAACCAGTTAACTGTCATAGCCCAAAGCGAACATTGCTCAGGCCTAAGCCTGCCAGGCTTTTGCCTAGACTCAGGGCCTGAGCATCTAGGCTAGACTTGTGTGTACCAACTGGTTGGGGAAGCGGCTGCCTGGCAGAATGATCAGCACTCTGCTGATCCCCTCAGAAAAGGTCCCCACAGCATACTCCATCAGCACTCCCTGAAGGATCAAAAGGTCAGCACCTGGTTCACAGACACAATCTGGGACAAGGCACACTAGGGCTCTAAGGACACCCAAGTGGAGAGCAGCACATCAGCAATCTGTGACAGGAGAAAACCAGCCATCCATTGTTGCTGAAATAGCCCTACAGCCTCACAGGAGGCTCAAACATCAGCCAGAGACAAGACCAACTAACTCCAGAGATAACAAGATGGCAGAGGGCAAATGTAGGAACACTACTAATAGACATCTAGGCAATATGGCAGCATCTGAACCAAACTCTCCAACATCAGCAAGTCCTGGATGTGCCAACACTCCAGAAAAACAAGATTCAGATTTAAAATCACTGGTCATGATGCTGCTAGAAGAACACAAAAAAGACATAGATGAATCTCTTAAAGAAATACAGGGGAACATGAATAAGCTAGGAACCCTTATAATGGAAACACAAAAATCACTTAAAGAAATTCAGGAGAATAAGGCTCAAGAGATAGAAGCCAATAAAGAAGAAACAAACAAACAAAAAAAAAAAACTTAAAGATATGCAGGAGAAAGTGAGTCAAATGGCAGAAGTCATGAAAGAGGAAACACAAAAATCTCTTAAAGAATTACAGGAAAACATAAACAAACAAATGAAGGAACTGGGCAAAACCATCCTGGATATAAAAACAGAAGTAGAAACAACTAAGAAATCACAAAGGGAGACAACTTTGGAGATAGAAAACCTTGGGAAGATATCAGGGGCCATAGATGCAAATATCAATAACAGAATACAAGAAATGGAAGAAAAAATCTTGGATGCCTAAAATAACATAGAAACCATTGAATCAACAGTCAAAGAAAATGCAAAATGCAAAAAGCTTGCATCCCAGAGCACCCAGGAAATCCAGGACACAATGAGAAGGCCAAACCTAAGGATTATAGGTATAGATGAGAGTGAAGATTTACAACTGAAAGTGCCAGCAAATATCTTCACCAAAATTATGGAAGAAAACTTCCCTAACTTAAAGAGAGAGATGCCCATGAATATACAAGAAGCCTACAGAACTGCAAACAGACTGGACCTGAGCAGAAATACCTCCTGTCACATAATAATCAAAACCCCAAATGTACTAAACAAGGGAAGAATATTAAAGGCAGTAAGAGAAAAAGTTCAAGTAACATATAAAGGAAAACCTTTCAGAATCGCATGAGAATTCTCACCAGAGACCATGAAAGCTAGAAGATCCTAGGCAGATCTCATGCAGACTCTAAGAGAAAACAAATGTCAGCCAAGACTACTATACCCAGCAAAACTTTCAATCACCATAGATGGAGAAAGCAAGATATTCCATGACAAAACAAAATTTACACAATATCTCTCCACAAACCCAACTCTACAAAGAATAATAGGAGGAAAACTCCAATACGAGGAGGGAAACTACACCTTGGAAAGAGCAAGAAAGTAACCTTCTTTCATCAAACCCAAAAGAAGATAACCACTCAAATATAAAAGTAACATGAAAAATGACAGGAAGTCATTAAGATTATTCCTTAATATCTCTTAACATCAATGGACTCAATTCCCCAATAAAAAGACATAGAAAAATAAACTAGATAAGGAAACAGGACCCTACATTTTGCTGCATACAGGAGACACACCTCAGTGTCAAAGACAAAAACTACCTTAGAGTAAAAGGCTGGAAGAAAATTTTACAAGCCAATGGTCTCAGGAAAGAAGCGGGAGTAGCCATTCTAATATCAAATAAAATAGACTTTCAACCAAGAGTCATCAAAAGAGACACAGAAGGACACTTCTTGCTGGTCAAATGAAAAATGCACCAAGAAGAACTCTCAATCCTGAACACCTATGCGCCAAATGCAAGGGCACCCTCATTCCTATAAGAAACTTTACTAAAACTTAAAGCACACATTGAACCTAACATAATAATTGTGGGTGACATCAACACTCCACTATCCTCAATGGACCGATCAGGAAAACAGAAACGAAGCAGGGGCACAGTAAAACTAATTGAATCTTTGAACCAATTGGATTTGACAGATATTTATAGAACATTTCACCCTAAAGTAAAAGAATATACCTTTTTCTCAGCACCTCATAGTACCTTCTCCAAATTCGACCATATAATTGGTCACAAGACAGACGTCAACAAATATAAGAAGATTGAACTAATCCCATGCCTCCTATCAGATCACTATGGAGTAAGAGTGGTCTTCAATAGCAACAAAAACAAGAGAAAGCCCACATACACATGGAGGCTGAACAATACTCTACTCAATGACACCTTGGCCAAAGAAAAAAATAAATAAACAAATCAGAGACTTTTTAGTATTTAATGAAAATGAAGGCACAGCATACACGAATCTTTGGGACACAATGAAAGCAATGCTAAGAGGAAAACTAATAGCCCTGAATGCCTACAAAAAGAAAGGGGAGAGAGCATGCACTAGCAGCTTAATGGCACATGTGAAATCTCTGGAACAAAAAGAAACTACTTCACCCAAGAGGAGAAGACAGGAAATCATCAAAATTAGGGCTGAAACCAATCAGGTGGAAACAAAGAGAACCATACAAAGAATCAATGAATCCAGGAGTTGGTTCTTTGAGAAAATCAACAAGATAGATAAACCCTTAGCCAGACTGACCAAAGGGCACAGAGAAAGTATCCAAATTAACAAAATTAGAAATGAAAGGGGGAACATAACAACAGAAACTGAGGAAATTCAAAAAAATCATCTGATCCTACTACGACACCCTATATTCAAGACAACTGGAGAATCTGGAGGAAATGGACAATTTCCTAGACAGATACCAAATACCAAAATTAAATCAGGACCAAATAGATCATCTAAACAGTCCCATAACCCCTAAAGAAATAGAAGGGGTCATAGAAAGTCTTCCAACCAAAAAAAGCACAAGACCAGATGGTTTCAATGCAGAATTCTATCAGGTCTTCAAAGAAGACCTAACACCAATACTCTTCAAACTATTCCACAAAATAGAAACAGAAGGAACACTACCCAATTCCTTCTTCAAAGCGACAATTACGCTGATACCAAAACCACACAAAGATACAACAAAGAAAGAGAACTTCAGACCAATTTCCCTTATGAACATCAGTGCAAAAATACTCAATAAAATTCTTGCCAAGCAAATCCAAGAACACATAACAACAATCATCCACCATGATCAAGTAGGCTTTATCCCAGGGATGCAGGGTTGGTTCAATATACGGAAATGCATCAATGTAATCCACTACATAAACAAACTCAAAGAAAAAAACCACATAGTCATTTCATTGAATGCTGAAACTGCATTGGACAAAATTCAGCATCCTTTCATGCTTAAAGTCTTGGAAAGAACAGGAATTCAAGGCCCATACCTAAACATAGTAAAAGCAATATACAACAAACCGGTAGCCAGCATCAAACTAAATGGAGAGAAACTTGAGGCAATCCCACTAAAATCAGGGACTAGACAGGGCTGCTCCCTTTCTCCTTATCTTTTCAATATTGTACTTGAGGTACTAGCTCGGGCAATTAGACAACATAAGGAGGTCAAAGGGATACAAATTGAAATGGAAGAAGTCAAATTATCACTATTTGCAGATGATATGATAGTCTACCTAAGTGACCCAAAAAACACCACTAGAGAACTCCTACAGCTGATAAACAGCTTCAGCAAAATGGCAGGTTATAAAATCAACTCAAGCAAATCAGTAGCCTTCCTGTACTCAAAGAATAAGCAGGCTGAGAAAGAAATTAGGCAAATGACACCCTTCACAATAGCCACAACCAGTATAAAGTACCTTGGGGTGACTCTTACCAAACTTGTGAAAGATCTGTATGACAAGAACTTCGAGACTCTGAAGAAGGAAATGGAAGAAGACCTCAAAAAATGGAAAAATCTCCCATGCTCATGGATTGGCAGGATTAATATAGTTAAAATGCCATTTTTCCAAAAGCAATAGACAGATTCAATGCAATACCCATCAAAATCCCAACTCAGTCCTTCATAGAGTTAGAAAGAACAATTCTCAAATTCATCTAGAATAACAAAAGACCAAGGATAGCTAAAACTATTCTCAACAACAAAAGAAATTCTGGGGGAATCAGTATCCCTGACCTCAAGCAACACTACAGAGCAATAGTGTTAAAAACTGCATGGTATTAGTATAGTGACAGGCAGGCAGATCAATGGAAAAGGATTGAAGATCCAGAAATGAACCCACACACCTCCACTTGATCCTCGACAACGGAGCTGAAAACATCCAATGGGAAAAAGATGGCATTTTCAACAAATGGTACTGTTTCAACTGGAGGTCAGCATGCAGAAGAATGCAAATTGACCCATCCTTATCTCCTTGTACTAAGCTCAACTCCAAATCGATCAAGGACCTCCACATAAAGCCAGACACTCTGAAGCTAATAGAAAAGAAACTGGGGAAGACCCTTGAGGACATCGGTACAGGGGGAAAGTTCCTGAACAGAACACCAATAGCGAATGCTCTAAGATCAAAAACAGACAAATGGGACCTCATAAAGTTACAAAGTTTCTGTAAGGCAAAGGACACCATCAAAAGGACAAATTGGCAACCAACAAATTGGGAAAAGATCTTCACCAACCCTACATCACATAGAGGGCTAATATCTAATATATACAAAAGAATCAAGAAGTTAGACCCCAGAAAACCAAATAACCCTATTAAAAAATTGGGTACAGAGCTAAACAAAGAATTTTCACCTGAAGAACTTCAGATGGCTGAGAAGCATCTTAATAAATGCTCAACTTCATTAGTCATTAGGGAAATGCAAATCAAAACACCACTGAGATTTCACCTTACACCAGTAAGAATGGCTAAGATTAAAAATTCAATAGACAGCAGGTTTTGGTGAGGATGTGGAATAAGAGGAACACTCCTCCACTGCTGGTGGGGTTGCAAATTAGTACAACCACTCTGGAAATCAGTCTGGCGGTTCGTCAGAAAACTGAGCATGTCACTTCTGGAGGATCCTGCTATATCTCTCCTGGGAATATACCCAGAGGATTCCCCAGCATGTAATAAGGATACATGCTCTACTATGTTCATAGCAGCCCTATCTATAATAGCCAGAAGCTGGAATGAACCCAGGTATCCCTCAATGGAAGAATGTATGCAAAAAATGTGGTATATATATACAATGGAGTACTATTCGGCCATTAGAAACAATGAATTCATGAAATTCTTAGACAAATGGATGGAGCTGGAGAACATCATACTAAGTGAGGTAACCCAGTCTCAAAAGATTAATCATGGTATGCACTCATTAATAAGTGGATATTAGCCTAGAAAATTGGAATACCCAAAACATAATCCACACATCAAATGAGGTACAAGAAGAATGGATGAGTGGCCCCTGGTTCTGGAAAGACTCAGTGTAGCAGTATAGGGTAAAATCAGAACAGGGAAGTGGGAAGGGGTGGATGGGAGAGCAATGGGAGGGAAGGGGGCTTATGTCACTTTCAGGGAGTGGGGGCGAGAAAAGGGAAAATCATTTGAAATGTAAATAAAAAATATGTTGAATAAAAAAATAAAGTAAAATAAATGGGAAATAAAGAATATCAACATAAAACCAGACACACTGAAACTAATTGAAAAGAAATTGTGGAAGAGCCTTGAAAACATGAGCACAGGAGAAATTTTTTTGAACAGAATGCCCCACTTTCCTCAATGTGATCAGGGAAACACAAACTAAACAGAGACACAGTGAAACAAACACAAGTTTTGACCCAAATGGATTTAATAGATATCTAGATCATTTCATCCTAAATCAAAAGAATACACATTCTTCTCATCACCTAATGGTGCCTTCTCCAAAATGAACCACATAATTTTTCACAAAACAGACCTCAACAGATATAAGAAAATCGAATTAATCCCATAACTCCTATCAGATCACTCTGGAGTAAGGGTGGTCTTCAAGGGCAACAAAAACAACCGAAATCCCACCTACACGTGGAAGCTGAACAATTCTCTACTCAATGATACCTTGGTCAAGGAAGAAATAAGGAAGGGAATCAAAAACTTTTTGGAATTTAATGAAAATGAAGGTACAACATAACCATATTTATGGGACACAATGAAATCAGCACCAAGAAGAAATTTCATAGCTCTGAGTGCCTCCAAAAAGAAACTGGAGAGAGCATACACTAGCAGCTTAACAGCATACCTGAAAGCTCTAGAACAGAAAGAAGCTAATACACCCAAAGGAGCAGAAGGCAGGAAATCATCAAACTCAGGACTGACATCAACCAGGTAGAAAAGGAAAGAACTATACAAATAATTAACAAAAACGGGAGCTGTTTCTTTGAGAAAATCAACAAGATTGATAAACACTTTAGCGGACAGACCAGAGGGCACAGAGAAAGTATCAAAATTAACAAAATCAGAAATGAAAAGAGAGATATAACAACAGAAACTGAGGAAATTTAAAAAATCATTAGATCCTACTATAAAAGCCTATACTCAAAAAACTGGAAAACTGGATTAAATGAACAATTTCCTAGACAGATACAAAATACCAAAATTAAATAAGAATCAGAGAGACCATTTAAAGCTTCCTCTAACTCCAAAGGAAATAGAAGTCATTGAAAGACTCCTGAAGAAAAAAAAAGCACAGGACCAGATAGTTTTAGTGCAGAATTCTATCAGACCTTTGAAGAAGAACTAACACCAATATTTTTCAAACTGTTCCACAAAATAGAAACAGAAAGAACACTACCCAACTTCTTCTATGAAGCCACAATTACGCTGATACCAAAATGACACAAAGATCCAACAAAGAAAGCGAACTTCAGACCAATTTCCCTTAAAAATGTTGATGCAAGAATATTTAATAAAATTTTCGCCAACAAATTCCATGAACAGATCAAAATGATCATTCACCAAGATCAAGTAGGCTTCACCCCAGGGATGCAGGGATGGTTCAATATACAGAAATCCATTAATGTAATCCACTATATAAACAAACTCAAAGAAAAAATACATGGTTATTTCATTAGATGATGAAAAAGCACTAGGCAAAATCCAGCATCCTTTCATGTTAGAGGTCTTGGAAAAACAGGAATTCAAGGTCCATACCTAAACATAATAAAACCATTATATAGCAAACCAGTAACCAGCAACCTAAATGGAGAAAAACTTGAAGCAACTCCACTAAAATCAGGTACTAGACAAAGCTGTGCTCTCTCTCTCTCTCTCTCTCTCTCTCTCTCTCTCTCTCTCTCTCTCTCTCTCTCTCTCTCTCTCATCTGTCTCTCTCTCCATATTTATTCAATATAATACTTAAAGTTCTAGCTATAACAATTAGACTGTTATTGCATCCTTTTAATCAGGACGAATTTTGGATTGAACATTTTGTGAATTCATTTGTGTCCTTATCACTCCACTGCACATCTTCTCTGGCTACAACATGTAACCT
Source organism: Apodemus sylvaticus (assembly GCF_947179515.1). NCBI lineage: Eukaryota > Metazoa > Chordata > Mammalia > Rodentia > Muridae > Apodemus > Apodemus sylvaticus. The sequence continues at coordinate 6,227,788 of NC_067485.1, forward strand.
CACCCAGTTCAATTTGCCCACTGTTAGGCATCTCAGCCTTTGTCACCTTTTTGGGAGCCTCCTCGTGTCAGGTCTCTGGAGTTTTTATTTATTTATTTATTTATTTATTTATTTATTTATTTATTTATTTATTTATTTATTTTTATTCGATATAATTTATTTACATTTCAAATGATTTCCCTTTTCTAGCCCCCCCACTCCCCGAAAGTCCTGTAAGCCCCCTTCTCTTCCCCTGTCCTCCCACCCACCCCTTCCCACTTCCCCGTTCTGGTTTTGCCGAATACTGTTTCACTGAGTCTTTCCAGAACCAGTGGCCACTCCTCCTTTCTTCTTGTACCTCATTTGATGTGTGGATTATGTTTTGGGTATTCCAGTTTTCTAGGTTAATATCCACTTATTAGTGAGTGCATACCATGATTCACCTTTTGAGTCTGGGTTACCTCACTTAGTATGATATTCTCTAGCTCCATCCATTTGTCTAAGAATTTCATGAATTCATTGTTTCTAATGGCTGAATAGTACTCCATTATGTAGATACACCACATTTTTTGCATCCACTCTTCTGTTGAGGGATACCTGGGTTCTTTCCAGCATCTGGCAATTATAAATAGGGCTGCTATGAACATAGTAGAACATGTATCCTTATTACATGGTGGGGAGTCTTCTGGGTATATGCCCAGGAGTGGTATAGCAGGATCTTCTGGAAGTGAGGTGCCCAGTTTTCGGAGGAACCGCCAGACTGCTTTCCAGAGTGGTTGTACCAATTTGCAACCCCACCAGCAGTGGAGGAGTGTTCCTCTTTCTCCACACGCTCTCCAACACCTGCTGTCTCCTGAATTTTTAATCTTAGCCATTCTGACTGGTGTAAGATGAAATCTTAGGGTTGTTTTGATTTGCATTTCCCTAATGACTAATGAAGTTGAGCATTTTTTAAGATGCTTCTCCGCCATCCGAAGTTCTTCAGGTGAGAATTCTTTTTTTTTAATTTTTTTATTCGATATAATTTATTTACATTTCAAATGATTTCCCCTTTTCTAGCCCCCCCACTCCCCGATAATCCCTTCTCTTCCCCTGTCCTCCCTCCCACCCCTTCCCACTTCCCCGTTCTGGTTTTGCCGAATACTGTTTCACTGAGTCTTTCCAGAACCAGGGGCCACTCCTCCTTCTTGTATCTCATTTGATTGTGGATTATGTTTTGGGTATTCCAGTTTTCTAGGTTAATAACCACTTATTAGTGAGTGCATACCATGATTCACCTTTAGAGTCTGGGTTACCTCACTTAGTATGATGTTCTCTAGCTCCATCCATTTGCCTAAGAATTTCATGAATTCATTGTTTCTAATGGCTGAATAGTACTCCATTGTGTAGATATACCACATTTTTTGCATCCACTCTTCTGTTGAGGGATACCTGGGTTCTTTCCAGCATCTGGCAATTATAAATAGGGCTGCTATGAACATAGTAGAGCATGTATCCTTATTACATGGTAGGGAATGCTCTGGATATATGCCCAGGAGTGGTATAGCACGATCTTCTAGAAGTGAGGTGCCCAGTTTTCGGAGGAACCGCCAGACTGATTTCCAGAGTGGTTGTACCAATTTGCAACCCCACCAGCAGTGAAGGAGTGTTCCTCTTTCTCCACACCCTCTCCAACACCTGCTGTCTCCTGAATTTTTAATCTTAGCCATTCTGACTGGTGTAAGATGAAATCTTAGGGTTGTTTTGATTTGCATTTCCCTAATGACTAATGAAGTTGAGCATTTTTTAAGATGCTTCTCCGCCATCCGAAGTTCTTCAGGTGAGAATTCTTTGTTTAACTCTGTACCCCATTTTTAATAGGGTTGTTTGGTTTTCTGGAGTCTAATTTCTTGAGTTCTTTATATATATTGGATATTAGCCCTCTATCTGATGTAGGATTGGTGAAGATCTTTTCCCAATTTGTTGGTTGCCGATTTGTCCTCTTGATGGTGTCCTTTGCCTTACAGAAACTTTGTAATTTTATGAGGTCCCATTTGTCAATTCTTGCTCTTAGAGCATACGCTATTGGTGTTCTGTTCAGAAACTTTCTCCCTGTACCGAGGTCCTCAAGGGTCTTCCCCAGTTTCTTTTCTATTAGCTTCAGAGTGTCTGGCTTTATGTGGAGGTCCTTGATCCATTTGGATTTGAGCTTAGTACAAGGAGACAAGGATGGATCAATTCGCATTCTTCTGCATGCTGACCTCCAGTTGAACCAGCACCATTTGTTGAAAAGGCTATCTTTTTTCCATTGGATGTTTTCAGCCTCTTTGTCGAGGATAAAGTGGCCATAGGTGTGTGGGTTCATTTCTGGATCTTCAATCCTGTTCCATTGACCCTCCTGTCTGTCACTGTACCAATACCATGCAGTTTTTAACACTATTGCTCTGTAGTATTGCTTGAGGTCAGGGATACTGATTCCCCCAGATTTTCTTTTGTTGCTGAGAATAGTTTTAGCTATCCTGGGTTTTTTTGTTGTCCCAGATGAATTTGATAATTGCTCTTTCTAACTCTGTGAAGAATTGAGTTGGGATTTTGATAGGTATTGCATTGAATCTGTATAGTGCTTTAGGCAAAATGGCCATTTTAACTATATTGATTCTACTGATCCATGAGCATGGGAGATTTTCCCATTTTTTGAGGTCTTCTTCCATTTCCTTCTTCAGAGTCTTGAAGTTCTTGTCATACAGATCTTTCACATGTTTGGTAAGAGTCACCCCAAGATACTTTATACTGTTTGAGGCTATTGTGAAGGGGGTCATTTCCCTAATTTCTTTCTCAGCCCGAGCTAGTACCTCAAGTACAATATTGAAAAGATAAGGAGAAAGGGGGCAGCCTTGTCTGGTCCCTGATTTCAGTGGGATTGCTTCAAGTTTCTCTCCATTTAGTTTGATGCTGGCTACCGGTTTGCTGTATATTGCTTTTACTATGTTTAGGTATGGGCCTTGAATTTCTGTTCTCTCCAAGACTTTAAGCATGAAGGGATGCTGAATTTTGTCAAATGCTTTTTCAGCATCTAATGAAATGACCATGTGGTTTTGTTCTTTGAATTTGTTTATGTAGTGGATTGTATTGATGGATTTCCGTATATTGAACCAACCCTGCATTCCCGGGATAAAGCCTACTTGATCATGGTGGATGATCGTTTTGATGTGTTCTTGGATTCAGTTGGCAAGAATTTTATTGAGTATTTTTGCATCGATGTTCATAAGGGAAATTGGTCTGAAGTTCTCTTTCTTTGTTGGATCTTTTTGTGGCTTTGGTATCAGCGTAATTGTGGCTTCGTAGAAGGAATTGGGTAGTGTTCCTTCTGTTTCTATTTTGTGGAATAGTTTGAAGAGTATTGGTGTTAACTCTTCTTTGAAGGTCTGGTAGAATTCTGCACTGAAGCCATCTGGTCCTGTGCTTTTTTTGGTTGGAAGACTTTCTATGACTCCTTCTATTTCTTTAGGCATTATGGGACTGTTTAGATGGTCTAGTTGGTCCTGATTTAATTTTGGTATTTGGTATCTGTCAAGGAAATTGTCCATTTCCTCCAGATTCTCCAGTTGTGTTGAGTACAGGCTCTTGTAGTAGGATCTGATTATTTTTTGGATTTCCTCAGTTTCCGTTGTTATATCTCCCTTTTCATTTCTAAGTTTGTTAATTTGGATACTTTCTCTGTGCCCTTTGGTCAGTCTGGCTAAGGGTTTATCTATCTTGTTGATTTTCTCAAAGAACAAGCTCCTGGTTTTGTTGATTTTTTGTATGGTTCTCTTTGTTTCTACTTGATTGATTTCGGCCCTGAGTTTGATGATTTCCTGCCTTCTACTCCTCCTGGGCGAAATAGCTTCTTTTTGTTCTAGGGCTTTCAGGTGTGTCATTAAGCTGGTAATGTATGCTCTCTCCATTTTCTTTTTGGAGGCACTCAGGGCTATGAGTTTTCCTCTTAGCACTGCTTTCATTGTGTCCCATAGATTTGGGTATGTTGTGTTTTCATTTTCATTGTGTTCTAAAAAGTCTTTACTTTCTTTCTTTATTTCTTCCTTGACCAAGGTATCATTGAGTAGAGTATTGTTCAGTTTCCATGTGTATGTGGGTTTTCTGTTGTTTTTGTTGCTATTGAAGACCACTTTTACTCCATAGTGATCAGATAGGAGGCATGGGATTAGTTCGATTTTCTTATATTTGTTGAGGTCTGTCTTGTGACCAATTATATGGTTGATTTTGGAGAAGGTACCAAGAGATGCTGAGAAAAAGGTATATTCTTTTGTTTTAGGATAGAATGTTCTATATATATATCTGTTAAATCTAATTGGTCCAAAGCTTCAATTAGTTTCATTGTGTCCCTGTTTAGTTTCTGTTTTCCTGATCGGTCCATTGAGGAAAGTGCAGTGTTGAATTCACCCACAATTATTGTGTTAGGTGCAATGTGTTCTTTTAGTTTTAATAAAGTTTCTTTTACGAAAGAGGATGCCCTTGCATTTGGGGCATAGATGTTCAGGATTGACAGTTCTTCTTTTTGTATTTTTCCTTTGACCAGCAAGAAGTGTCCCTCAGGGTCTCTTTTGATGACTTTGGGTTGAAAGTCAATTTTATCTGATATTAAAATGGCTACTCCAGCTTGTTTCCTGAGACCATTTGCTTGTAAAACTGTCTTCCAGCCTTTTACTCTAAGGTAGTGTTTGTCTTTGACCCTGAGGTGTGTTTCCTGTAAGCAGCAAAATGTAGGGTCCTGTTTACGTATCCATTCAGTTAGTCTGTGTCTTTTTATTGGGGCATTAAGTCCATTGATGTTAAGAGATATTAAGGAATAGTGATTGTTACTTCCTATCATTTTTGACGTTATTTTTTAAATTTGATTGGTTAACTTCTTTTGGGTTTGATGAAAGGTTACTATCTTGCTTTTTCCAGGGTGAAGTTTCCCTCCTTGTATTGGTGTTGTCCTCCTATTATCCTTTTTAGGGCCGGGTTTGTGGATAGATATTGGGTAAACTTGGTTTTGTCATGAAATATCTTAGTTTCTCCATCTATGGTGATTGAGAGTTTTGCTGGATATAGTAGCTTTGGTTGGCATTTGTGTTCTCTTAGAGTCTGCATGAGATCTGCCCAGGACCTTCTAGCCTTCATAGTCTCAGGTGAAAAGTCTGCTGTGATTCTGATAGGTCTTCCTTTATATGTTACTTGGCCTTTTTCTCTTACTGCCTTTAGTATTCTTTCTTTGTTTAGAACATTTGGTGTTTTGATTATTATGTGACAGGAAGTATTTCTGTTCTGGTCCAGTCTGTTTGGAGTTCTGTAGGCTTCTTGTATATTCATGGGCATCTCTCTCTTTAGGTTAGGGAAGTTTTCTTCCATAATTTTATTGAAGATATTTGCTGGCCCTTTAAGTTGGAAATCTTCACTCTCATCTATGCCTATAATCCTTAGGTTTGGTCTTCTCATTGTGTCCTGGATATCCTGGATATTTTTGGTTACAAGCTTTTTGCATTTTGCATTTTCTTTAACTGTTGAGTCCATGGTTTCTATGGAATCTTCAGCATCTGAGATTCTTTCTACTATCTCTTGTATTCTGTTGTTGATATTTGCATCTCTGTCCCCTGATTTCTTCCCAAGGCTTTCTATCTCCAAAGTTGTCTCCCTTTGAGTTTTCTTAGTTGTTTCTACTTCTGATTTTAGATCCTGGATGGTTTTGCTTAGCTCCTTCACTTGCATGTATGTGTTTTCCTGTAATTCTTTAAGAGATTTTTGTGTTTCCTCTTTCATGAGCTCTGCCTGTTGACCAAAGTTCTCCTGTATTTCTTTAAGAGATTTTTGTGTTTCGTCTTTCATGACCTCAGCCTGTTGACCAAAATTCTCCTGTATTTCTTTAAGAGATTTTTGTGTTTCGTCTTTCATGGCCTCAGCCTGTTGACCAAAGTTCTCCTGTATTTCTTTAAGTGTTTTTTGCATTTCCTCCTTGTTGGCTTTTGTATTCTCCTGGATTTCTTTCAATGATTTTTGTGTTTCCCTTGCAAGGGCTTCTAACTTTTGATCCATTTTCTCCTGAATTTCTTTAAGTATGTCCTTCATGTGTTCCTGTACCAGCATCATGACCAGTGATTTTAAATCCAAATCTTGTTTTACTGGTGTGATGGGGTATCCAGGACATGTTGGTAGAGGAGAATTGGGTTCAGATGTTGCCATATTGCCTTGATTTCTGTTAGTGACGTTCCTGCTTTTGCCTTTTGCCATCTAGTTCTCACTGGTGTTAGTTTTTCTTGTCAGTGCTGGACTTACCAGTGCAAGCTACCCCTTCCCAGTTGGCCTCTGGTGCACAGCTTACCTCCTGCGCTGCTTGTAGACAGGGTGCTGCTGCCCAGGCTGTTCAGATCCCAAAGCAGGCACCCGAAGGCTCCCGCTGGGGCCCGCTGGATTCACTGGAGCACACTGACTTCTCCCAGCTGGCTGCCGGGAAACCCAGCTAGCCACTTGTAGGACTTGGAGATGTGGTGCTGACGCCCAGGCTGATCTGGGCAGCAGAACTCCCAACCGGGTTGGTGCACACAAGGCTAGCCTAGCTGCTCACTCCCTGAGTCTAGGCAAAAGCCTGGCAGGCCAATGTCGGTGCAAAGTTCCCCTCAGCTGTGGGTGTTAATTGGGTGTGTCAGGTGGCTAGGATGGTGGCGTGCGCGAGTTCCCTGAGAGTGCTGGGAGAGTCTGCTGGGCTAACAACCTCCTGGCTGGGTCAGCACACAGATGGCCCAACGAGCAGCCCAATGCCTGGGGGCAGTCCAGGACCTGACCGTCTGAGACCCCTGCTATGTCCTCCTTGGGCTATGCCTGTTAGCTGGTTTGGTTTTGCCTGCTAGGTCTCTCTGGCTTCCCGTAGGCAAAATGGCGGTGGTGCACAAACTGGCCCGGATAAACAACCTCCTGGCCGGGTTGGCACACAGATGGCCCAACGAGCAGCCCAATGCCTGGGGGCAGTCCAGGACCTGACCGTCTGAGACCCCTGCTATGTCCGCCTTGGGCTATGCCTGTTAGCTGGTTTGGTTTTGTCTGCTAGTCTCTCTGGCTTCCCGTAGGCAAAATGGCGGCGGTGCGCGCCGGCCCGGGCAAACAAGCTCCTGGCTGGGTCGGCACACAGATGGCCCACCGAGCAGCCCAGGACCTGGGGGCAGTCCAGGGCCTGACCGTCTGAGACCCCTGCTATGTCCGTCTCCGGCTATGCCTGTTAGCTGGTTTGGTTTTGCCTGCTAGGTCTCTCTGGCTTCCCGTAGGCAAAATGGCAGTGGTACGCAAACGGCCCCAATAATCAACCTCCTGGCCGGGTCGGCACACAGATGGCCCACCGAGCAGTCCTGGGCCTGGGGGCAGTCCAGGGCCTGACCGTCTGAGACCCCTGCTATGTCCGCCTTGGGCTATGCCTGTTAGCTGGTTTGGTTTTGCCTGCTAGGTCTCTCTGGCTTCCCGTAGGCAAAATGGCGGCGGTGCGCGCCGGCCCAGGCAAACAAGCTCCTGGCTGGGTCGGCACACCGATAGCCCGCTGAGCAGCCCAGGACCTGGGGGCAGTCTGGGGCCTGACCGTCTGAGACCCCTGCTATGTCTGCCTCGGGCTATGCCTGTTAGCCAGTTTGGTTTTGCCTGCTAGGTCTCCCTGGCTTCCCTTAGGCAAATTGTGGTGGTGCGCGCGCCTGCCCGGGAGGAAAAAAACCTCCTGGCTGGGTTTGCACCCCGGTGGACCCCCGATCAGCCCAGGGCCTGGGTGCAGGCCAACGCCCGTCGGGCTTAGACCCCCGCGATGTTGGTCTCGGGTTATATTTGCGTACCTCAGTCTGATTTCTCTGGCGACCGAGAACCAATATGGAGCCCTGGTAACTGACTGGCGGGAGGCAGAGTTCTGATGTGGCTTCTGTGTGGTGAAAGGCACCGTAAATCCGCTGCTGCTTGCAGCCTGGCTGGCCAGCGATGGCCAGTGGTCGTGGGCGCCGGGTCTGCCTGGACCCTGTCCGCTTGGTTCTACTGCTGATGGCCCTTCCTCTGGACTAGCCGCTGCTGCTGCTGCTGTTGCTGCTGCCGCCGCTGCCCCGTCTCCGAGAATTCTTGGTTTAACTCTGTACCCCATTTTTTAATAGGGTTGTTTGGTTTTCTGGAGTCTAATTTCTTGAGTTCTTTATATATATTGGATATTAGCCCTCTATCTGATGTAGGATTGGTGAAGATCTTTTCCCAATTTGTTGGTTGCTGATTTGTCCTCTTGATGGTGTCCTTTGCCTTACAGAAACTTTGTAATTTTATGAGGTCCCATTTGTCAATTCTTGATCTTACAGCATATGCTATTGGTGATCTGTTCAGAAACTTTCTCCCTGTACCGATGTCCTCAAGGGTCTTCCCCAGTTTCTTTTCTATTAGCTTCAGAGTGTCTGGCTTTATGTGGAGGTCCTTGATCCATTTGGATTTGAGCTTAGTACAAGGAGACAAGGATGGATCAATTCGCATTCTTCTGCATGCTGACCTCCAGTTGAACCAGCACCATTTGTTGAAAAGGCTATCTTTTTTCCATTGGATGTTTTCAGCCTCTTTGTCGAGGATCAAGTGGCCATAGGTGTGTGGGTTCATTTCTGGATCTTCAATCCTGTTCCATTGATCCTCCTGTCTGTCACTGTACCAATACCATGCAGTTTTTAACACTATTGCTCTGTAGTATTGCTTGAGGTCAGGGATACTGATTCCCCCAGATTTTCTTTTGTTGCTGAGAATAGTTTTAGCTATGCTGGGTTTTTTGTTGTTCCAGATGAATTTGATAATTGCTCTTTCTAACTCTGTGAAGAATTAAGTTGGGATTTTGATGGGTATTGCATTGAATCTGTATAGTGCTTTAGGCAAAATGGCCATTTTAACTATATTGATTCTACCGATCCATGAGCATGGGAGGTTTTCCCATTTTTTGAGGTCTTCTTCCATTTCCTTCTTCAGAGTCTTGAAGTTCTTGTCATACAGATCTTTCACATGTTTGGTAAGAGTCACCCCAAGATACTTTATACTGTTTGAGGCTATTGTGAAGGGGGTCATTTCCCTAATTTCTTTCTCAGCCTGCTTATCCTTTGAGTATAGGAAGGCCACTGATTTGCTTGAGTTGATTTTATAACCTGCCCCTTTGCTGAAGTTGTTTATCAGCTGTAGGAGCTCTCTAGTGGAGTTCTTTGGGTCACTTAGGTAGACGATTATGTCGACTGCAAATAATGATAGTTTGACTTCTTCCTTTCCAATTTGTATCCCTTTGACCTCCTTATGTTGTCGAATTGCCCGAGCTAGTACTTCAAGTACAATATTGAAAAGATAAGGAGAAAGGGGGCAGCCTTGTCTGGTCCCTGATTTCAGTGGGATTGCTTCAAGTTTCTCTCCATTTAGTTTGATGCTGGCTACCGGTTTGCTGTATATTACTTTTACTAAGTTTAGGTATGGGCCTTGAATTCCTGTTCTCTCCAAGACTTTAAGCATGAAAGGATGCTGAATTTTGTCAAATGCTTTTTCAGCATCCAATGAAATGACCATGTGGTTTTGTTCTTTGAGTTTGTTTATGTAGTGGATTGTATTGATGGATTTCTGTATATTGAACCAACCCTGCATTCCCGGGATAAAGCCTACTTGATCATGGTGGATGATCGTTTTGATGTGTTCTTGGATTCGGTTGGCAAGAATTTTATTGAGTATTTTTGCATCGATGTTCATAAGGGAAATTGGTCTGAAGTTCTCTTTCTTTGTTGGATCTTTTTGTGGCTTTGGTATCAGCGTAATTGTGACTTCGTAGAAGGAATTGGGTAGTGTTCCTTCTGTTTCTATTTTGTGGAATAGTTTGAAGAGTATTGGTGTTAACTCTTCTTTGAAGGTCTGGTAGAATTCTGCACTGAAGCCATCTGGTCCTGTGCTTTTTTTGGTTGGAAGACTTTCTATGACTCCTTCTATTTCTTTAGGCATTATGGGACTGTTCAGATGGTCTAGTTGGTCCTGATTTAATTTTGATATTTGGTATCTGTCAAGGAAATTGTCCATTTCCTCCAGATTCTCCAGTTGTGTTGAGTACAGGCTCTTGTAGTAGGATCTGATGATTTTTTGGATTTCCTCAGTTTCCGTTGTTATATCTCCCTTTTCATTTCTAAATTTGTTAATTTGGATACTTTCTCTGTGCCCTTTGGTCAGTCTGGCTAAGGGTTTATCTATCTTGTTGATAGATATCTATCTGTTCTCAAAATGAAATTACTACTGAACTTGTAGGAAAGTATCATTGTACAGGTGATAAAATGCCTTATATATCAAAATACCTGGACCTGACTTTAAATCTTCTCATTTTCATTGGCTATGTTGGTGGTTATATTAGGCCTCCAGACACTGATTGTTCATCCTCTTTTTCTGTATAATCTTTCTATCACTGTAGGATGTGTTGCAGATGCTTTATGAAAACTGGGTTTTATGTGGAGATCCTTGATCCATTTGGAGTTGAGCTTAGTACACGGAGATAAGAATGGATCGATTTGCATTCTTCTGCATGCTGACCTCCAATTGAACCAGCACCATTTATTGAAAAGGCTATCTTTTTTCTTCTGGATGGCTTTACCTCCTTTGTTGAAAATCAAGTGACCATAGTAGTTGTGTGTGCTCATTTCTGGGTCTTCAGTTCTATTCCATTGATCTACCTGCCTGTCACTGTACCAATACTATGCAGCTTTTCACACTATTGCTCTGTAGTACTGCTTGAGGTCCAGATACTGATTCTCCCAGAAGTTCTGTTGAGAGTAGTTTTAGCTATCCTGGGTTTTTTGTTATTCCAGATGAATTTGAGAATTGCCCTTTCTAACTCTATGAAGAACTGAGTTGGGATTTTAATGGGGATTGCATTGAATCTGTATATTGCTGTGGAAGACTCTTGAGAACATGGGCACAGGGGAAAAGTTCCTGAACATAACACAAATAGCTTATGCTCTAAGATCAAGAATTGACAAATGGGACCTCATAAAATTACAAAGTTTCGGTAAGGCAAAGGGACATCATCAAAAGGACAAATCGGCAACCAACAAATTGGGAAAAGGTCTTCACCAACCCTACATCCAACAGAGGGCTAATATCCAATATATACAAAGAACTGAAGAAGTTAGGCTCCAGAGAGCCAAATAACCCTATTTTTAAAATGGGGTACAGAGCTAAACAAGGAATTTTCACCTGAAGAACTTTTAATGGCTGAGAAGCACCTTAAGAAATGTTCAACATCATTAGTCATTAGGGAAATGCAAATCAAAACAACCCTGAGATTTCACCTCACACCAGTCAGAATTGGTGAGGATATGGAGAAAGAGGAACACCCCTCCACTGCTGGTGGGATTGCAAGCTGGTACACTCACTCTGGAAATCAGTCTGGCGATTCCTCAGAAAACTGGACATGACACTTCTGGAGGACCCTGCTATACCACTTCTGGGCATATACCCAGAGGATTCCCCTGCATGCAATAAGGACGCATGCTCCACTATGTTTATAGCAGCCTTATTTATAATAGCCAGAAGCTGGAAATGACCCAGATGTCACTCAGTGGAGGAATGGATACAGAAAATGTGGTATATTTACACAATGGAATACTACACAGCAATTAAAAACAATGAATTCATGAAATTCTTAGGCAAATGGTTGGAAATGGAAAATGTCATTCTAATTGAGGTAACCCAATCACAAAAGAACATACATGGAATGCAGTCACTGATAAATGGATATTAGCCCAGAAGCTCTGAATACCCAAGACACAGTTATCATATCAAATCATTCCCAAGAAGAAGGAAGGAGAGGGCCCTAGTCCTGGAAAGGCTTGATGAATCATTGTAGGGGATTACCAGGACAGGGAAGGTGGGGTTGATTGGGGAATGGGCAGAGGGAAGAGGGCTTATGGGACTTATGGGGAGAAAGGAATCTGAAAAGGGGAAATCATTTGGAATGTAAACAAAGAATGTAGAAATATAAAAGAAAACTGGGGAGCTGCTATGACTTATAATTGGGATTTGAAGCCTAAATGTGTTATAGTTGGTCCAGATCCTAATCTTCAGCAGCCTCTGAAAAGCTGTGAATTCCACTGAGACATTGATAGGCATCACAGGTGAAATCTTGCCTACAGCAGTGCAGATACAATGTTACCCTGAAGAAGAGATATAAGACTCTCCATGGATAATCAGGAAGATCTGCAAGGAGAATGTATTTTAAGGTTCAGTAAACCTACTATGTTTAGGTGGACGGGGGGAGTAGGGAAGGCAGAGAATAAAGCATGTTCCTCAGTTTTCAAGGTTGTATAGTGTCTCATTAATTGCAAGTCTGTGTCTGTTGACAAAAATTTAAACATTCCACGCACCTAGTCAGCATTGTCACATACCGGTCAAGTACAGATCATCTCTTGGGCATAACCTCTGGCTACATCTCTTTTTAGTTGACATATGCTGATGTTGTAGCAGGTGAGATGATCTTATATAAGTGCTAGAGTAATGCTTCTAACTCTTCCCATGGCTGCAACTTTTTAATAAAGTTCCTCAATTTGCAGTGAACCCTCAAAACAAAATCATTTCATTGTTCCATCATAACTGTAATTTTGCTACTGCTATGAATTGCCTGTTAATATCTGATATGCAGGATATATGATATGTGACACACAGGTTGAGAACAAATCGACTATGGGGAGTGTTGTTTTAGAAATTCCGTTATTTAAGAACCTGAAAACTTAAGAACCTTTGCTACTGTACTGAGTTCCACTTCTAACTCTGTCTGCCTATGGAGTTTCAATATGAAGCCATCATCATTGATGTAGTATTGGGGAGTTTGGTCACATGGACTCCACTGTAAGACAGAAAAAATAGGAACTGATTCTTACCACATTTTTATAGAAGACACTTAACACATTTCATTCTAGAAGGGGAGATGATATGATTAAATCAGAGAGTTGGATTAAGAGTAAAATTAGAACCTGATAGCAAATGATTGATTTTATTGGGTATAAATGGAGAATCATTGATATTCTCATATCTATAGTTGTTTGTAGCTTCTTGTTATCTGCATATATGGTCATAATACCAAAATAATAAGGAACAGTACAGCTTCATGTTTCAGTCTAGAATTGTGGACTTTTGCTCTCCATTTTGCACTGGCTCTAATAGTCACCAGTGCCTGACTTATTGTAAACATATCCTCAGTCCTTTCAGAAAATTTTGGGAGAGATACTCAGCCAGGCATGGCTTCTGCCTACAGATAACTCAAGGGACACTCTTTCCTTCATCTTGGTCTCATCTTCTAGTCAGTCACAGACATGTTTGTTAGCTGACATGGGTCGGGACTGGCCCTTCCTGAGATAACAGTAGCTCTCCATCTCTGTCTCTTGCCAGCTCTCCACTTTGTTTTGCAATGTCTGCTTCCTCTGAGACTGGTTCTCCTTTTGGTCAAATGACACCTCTAGGAGCAGGAGAGACCATGCCCTGTGGGAAAGGGCACAGCTTTCTAAGTCTTCATGTTAAGAGGGAAGAAGCCTGATTCCCAGAAGTCTCTAAGAAAAGATTCTCAGGACCTTCTTTCTGGAGGGAAACAGCTAGAAACACACAGCTCATAAGATCAGTGGAGCATCTGGGATGGAAGTCTTCCTGCTGTGATTGGCACCAGGGAGCCAGGAGACTCCACAGCCTTCTGTGCACAGCCCACCAGGAGAGAGTGATCTCCCAGCAGTGCTTTCATTTCTGACCTCAGAGGTGAGATCTCCACCTTCTCTATGGAGGGGACCAGCTAGGAGCTCACAGGACATAAGATCAATGGAGCAGCTGGGATAGAAGTCTTCCCACTGCCATTTGCACCAGGAAGCCAGGAAACTCCACAGCCTTCTTTGCAAAGCCAACCAGGACAGAGAGAGAGAGAGAGAGAGAGAGAGAGAGAGAGAGAGAGAGAGAGAGAGAGAGAGAGAGAGAGATCTCCCAGCAGTGCTTTCACTTTTGTGCTCAGAGGAGTAAAGGAACAGACAGGCCCACAGGAGGAACAAACTCCAGCCAGAGACAACAATACCAACTAGCACCAGAGATAACCACATGGCAAAAGGCAAGCACAAGAACCCTACCAACAAAAACCAAGGCCACATAGCAACATCAGAACTCAGTTCTCCCACCACAGCAAGTCCCAGATACACCAACACACCGGAAAAGCAAGAGTTGGATCTACAATCATATCTCATGTTGCTGATAGAGGGCTTCAAGAAAGACTTAAATAACTCCCTTAAAGAAATACAGGAGACTTCAGAAATCGGCCTCCCGCCAGTCAGGAGAGGCTCACCTCCATCTTGGTTTCGGGCTCCAGAGATATCGGACAGACTGAGATCAACCTGGGCCATGGGACCACAACTCCAGGTCCTACAAGAGGCAAGAGGGGCTTCCGGGCGGCCAGCTGGGAGAAGTCGGTGTGCTCCGGTGAATCCAGGGGGCCTCAGCGGGAGCCTTCAGGTGCCTGCTTCAGGATCTGAACAGCCTAGGCAGCAGCACCCTGTCTACTAGCAGTGCAGGAGGTAAGATGTGCACAAGAGGCCAACTGGGAAGGGGCAGCTTTCACTGGTGAGTCCAGCACTGACAAGACAAACTAACAAGAGTGAGAACTAGATGGCAAAAGGCAAAAGCAGGAACGTCACTAACAGAAATCAAGGCAATATGGCAACATCTGAACACAATTCTCCTCTACCAATATGTCCTGGATACCCCATCACACCAGTAAAACAAGATTTGGATTTAAAATCACTGGTCATGATGCTGGTACAGGAACACATGAAGGACATACTTAAAGAAATTCAGGAGAAAATGGATCAAAAGTTAGAAGCCCTTGCAAGGGAAACACAAAAATCATTGAAAGAAATCCAGGAGAATACAAAAGCCAACAAGGAGGAAATGCAAAAAACACTTAAAGAAATACAGGAGAACTTTGGTCAACAGGCTGAGATCATGAAAGAGGAAACACAAAAATCTCTTAAAGAATTACAGGAAAGCACAAACAAGCAAGTGAAGGAGCTAAGCAAAACCATCCAGGATCTAAAATCAGAAGTAGAAACAACTAAGAAAACTCAAAGGGAGACAACTTTGGAGATAGAAAGCCTTGGGAAGAAATCAGGGGACAGAGATGCAAATATCAACAACAGAATACAAGAGATAGAAGAAAGAATTTCAGATGCTGAAGATTCCATAGAAACCATGGACTCAACAGTTAAAGAAAATGCAAAATGCAAAAAGCTTGTAACCCAAAATATCCAGGAAATCCAGGACACAATGAGAAGACCAAACCTAAGGATTATAGGCATAGATGAGAGTGAAGATTTCCAACTTAAAGGGCCAGCAAATATCTTCAATAAAATTATGGAAGAAAACTTCCCTAACCTAAAGAGAGAGATGCCCATGAATATACAAGAAGCCTACAGAACTCCAAACACACTGGACCAGAACAGAAATACTTCCTGTCACATAATAATCAAAATACCAAGTGTTCTAAACAAAGAAAGAATATTAAAGGCAGTAGGAGAAAAAGGCCAAGTAACATATAAAGGAAGACCTATCAGAATCACAGCAGACTTTTCACCTGAGACTGTGAAGGCTAGAAGGTCCTGGGCAGATCTCATGCAGACTCTAAGAGAACACAAATGCCAACCAAAACTACTATATCCAGCAAAACTCTCAATCACCGTAGATGGAGAAACTAAGATATTTCATGACAAAACCAAGTTTACCCAATATCTATCCACAAACCCAGCCCTACAAAGGATAATAGGAGGAAAACACCAATACAAGGAGGGACACTTCACCCTGGAAAAAGCAAGATAGTAACCTTTCATCAAACCCAAAATAAGTTAACCAATCAAATTTAAAAAATAACGTCAAAAATGATAGGAAGTAACAATCACTAGTCCTTAATATCTCTTAACATCAATTGACTTAATGCCCCAATAAAAAAACACAGACTAACTGACTGGATACGTAAACAGGACCCTACATTTTGCTGCTTACAGGACACACACCTCAGGGTCAAAGGAAACACTACCTTAGAGTAAAAGGCTGGAAGACAATTTTACAAGCAAATGGTCTCAGGAAACAAGCTGAAGTAGCCATTTTAATATCACATAAAATTGACATTCAACCCAAAGTCATCAAAAGAAACTCTGAGGGACACTTCTTGCTGGTCAAAGGAAAAATACAACAAGAAGAACTCTCAATCCTGAACATCTATGCTCCAAATGCAAGGGCACCCTCTTTCATAAAAGAAACTTTATTAAAACTCAAAGCACACATTGCACCTAACACAAAAATTGTGGGTGACTTCAACACTGCACTTTCCTCAATGGACCGATCAGAAAAACAGAAACTAAACAGGGACACAATGAAACTAATTGAAACTTTGGAACAATTAGATTTAACAGATATATATAGAACATTCTATCCTAAAACAAAAGAATATACCTTTTTCTCAGCACCTCATGGTACCTTCTCCAAAATCGACCATATAATTGGTCACAAGACAGACCTCAACAAATATAAGAAGATCAAAATAATCCCACGCCTCCTATCAGATCACTATGGAGTAAAAGTGGTCTTCAATAGTAACAAAAACAACAGAAAACCCACATACACGTGGAAACTGAACAATATTCTACTCAATGATACCTTGGTCAAGGAAGAAGTAACGAAAGAAATTAAAGACTTTTTAGAACACAATGAAAATGAAAACACAACATACCCAAATCTATGGGACACAATGAAAGCAGTGCTAAGAGGAAAACTCATAGCCCTGAGTGCCTCCAAAAAGAAAATGGAGAGAGCATACATTACCAGCTTAATGACACACCTGAAAGCTCTGAAACAAAAAGAAGCTATTTCACCCAGGAGGAGTAGAAGGCAGGAAATCATCAAACTCAGGGCCGAAATCAATCAAGTAGAAACAAAGAGAACCATACAAAGAATCAACAAAACCAGGAGCTGGTTCTTTGAGAAAATCAACAAGATAGATAAACCCTTAGCCAGACTGACCAAAGGGCACAGAGAAAGTATCCAAATTAACAAAATTAGAAATGAAAAGGGACATAAAACAACAGAAACTGAGGAAATCCAAAAAATCATCAGATCCTACTACAAGAGCCTGTACTCAACACAACTGGAGAATCTGGAGGAAATGGACAATTTCCTTGACAGATACCAAATACCAAAATTAAATCAGGACCAACTAGACCATCTAAATAGTCCCATAATACCTAAAGAAATAGAAGGAGTCATAGAAAGTCTTCCAACCAAAAAAAGCACAGGACCAGATGGTTTCAGTGCAGAATTCTATCAGACCTTCAAAGAAGAGTTAACACCAATACTCTTCAAGCTATTCCACAAAATAGAAACAGAAGGAACCCACCCAATTCCTTCTACGAAGCCACAATTATGCTGATACCAAAACCACACAAAGATCCAACAAAGAAAGAGAACTTCAGACCAATTTCCCTTATGAACATCGATGCAAAAATGCTCAATAAAATTCTTGCCAACCGAATCCAAGAACACATCACAACGATCAAGTAGGCTTTATCCCGGGAATGCAGGGTTGGTTCAATATATGGAAATCCATCAATGCAATCCACTTTATAAACAAACTCAAAGAACAAAACCACATGGTCATTTCATTGGATGCTGAAAAAGCATTTGACAAAATTCAGCATCCTTTCATGCTTAAAGTCTTGGAGAGAACAGGAATTCAAGGCCCATACCTAAACATAGTAAAAGCAATATACAGCAAACCGGTAGCCAGCATCAAACTACATGGAGAGAAACTTGAAGCAATCCTACTGAAATCAGGGACCAGACAAGGCTGCCCCCTTTCTCCTTATCTTTTCAATATTGTACTTGAGGTACTAGCTTGGGCAATTCGACAGCATAAGGAGGTCTAAGGGATACCAATTGGAAAGGAAGAAGTCAAACTATCATTATTTGCAGACGACATGATAGTATACCTAAGTGACCCAAAAAACTCCACTAGAGAGCTCCTACAGCTGATAAACAACTTCAGCAAAGTGGCAGGTTATAAAATCAACACAAGCAAATCAGTGGCCTTCCTATACTCAAAGGATAAGCAGGCTGAGAAAGAAATTAGGGAAATGACCCCCTTCACAATAGCCACAAACAGTATAAAGTATCTTGGGGTGACTCTTACCAAACATGTAAAAGATCTGTATGACAAGAACTTCAAGACTCTGAAGAAGGAAATGGAAGAAGACCTCAAAAAATGGGAAAACCTCCCATGCTCATGGATCAGAAGAATCAATATAGTTAAAATGGCCATTTTGCCAAAAGCAATATACAGATTCAATGCAATACCCATCAAAATCCCAACTCAATTCTTCACAGAGTTAGAAAGAGCAATTATCAAATTCATCTGGAACAACGAAAAACCCAGGATAGCTAAAACTATTCTCAGCAACAAAAGAAAATCTGGGGGAATCAGTATCCCTAACCTCAAGCAATACTACAGAGCAATAGTGTTAAAAACTGCATGGTATTGGTACACTGACAGGCAGGAGGATCAATGGAACAGGATTGAAGATCCAGAAATGAACCCACACACCTATGGTCACTTGATCCTCGACAAAGAGGCTGAAAACATCCAATGGAAAAAAGATAGCCTTTTCAACAAATGGTGCTGGTTCAACTGGAGGTCAGCATGCAGAATAATGTGAATTGATCCAAACTTGTCTCCTTGTACTAAGCTCAAATCCAAATGGATCAAGGACCTCCACATCAAGGACCTTCAGACACTCTGAAGCTAATAGAAAAGAAACTGGGGAAGACCCTTGAGGACATCGGTACAGGGAGAAAGTTTCTGAACAGAACACCAATAGCGTATGCTCTAAGAGCACGAATTGACAAATGGAACCTCATAAAATTACAAAGTTTCTGTAAGGCAAAGGACACCATCAAGAGGACAAATTGTCAACCAACAATTTGGGAAAAGATCTTCACCAATACTACATCAGATGGAGGGCTAATATCCAATATATATAAAGAACACAAGAAGCTAGATTCCAGAAAACCGAACAACCATATTAAAAAATGGGGAACAGAGTTAAACAAAGAATTCTCACCTGAAGAACTTCGGATGGCGGAGAAGCATCTTAAAAAATGCTCAACTACATTAGTCATTAGGGAAATGCAAATCAAAACAACCCTAAGATTTCATCTTACACCAGTCAGAATGGCTAAGATTAAAAATTCAGGAGACAGCAGGTGTTGGAGAGGGTGTGGAGAAAGAGGAACACTCCTCCACTGCTGGTGGCGTTGCAAATTGGTACAACCACTCTGGAAATCAGTCTGGAGGTTCCTCCGAAAACTGGGCACCTCACTTCCAGAAGATCCTGCTATACCACTCCTGGGCATATACCCAGAGGATTCCCCACCATGTAATAAGTATACATGCTCTACTATGTTCATAGCAGCCCTATTTATAATTGCCAGATGCTGGAAAGAACCCAGGTATCCCTCAACAGAAGAGTGGATGCAAAACATGTGGTGTATCTACATAATGGAGTACTATTCAGCCATTAGAAACAATTAATTCATGAAATTCTTAGGCAAATGGATGGAGCTAGAGAGCAGCATACTAAGTGAGGTTACCCAGACTCAAAAGGTGAATCATGGTATGCACTCACTAATAAGTGGATATTAACCTAAAAAACTGGAATACCCAAAACATAATCCACACATCAAATGAGGTACAAGAAGAAAGGAGGAGTGGCCCCTGGTTCTGGAAAGACTCAGTGAAGCAGTATTCGGCAAAACCAGAACGGGGAAGTGGGAAGGGGTGGGTGGGAGGACATGGGGAGAGAAGTGGGCATGAGGGACTTTCGGGTAGGGGGGCTAGAAAAGGGGAAATCATTTGAAATGTAAATAAATTATATCGAATAAAAAATTAAAAAAAAGAATTGACAAATGGGACCTCATAAAATTACAAAGTTTCTGTAAGGCAAAGGACACCATCAAAAGGACAAATCGGCAACCAACAAATTGGGAAAAGATCTTCACCAACCCTACATCAGATAGAGGGCTAATATCCAATATATACAAAGAACTCAAGAAGTTAGACCCCAGAAAACCAAATAACCCTATTAAAAAATGGGGTACAGAGTTAAACAAAGAATTCTCACCTGAAAAACTTTGAATGGCAGAGAAACATCTTAAAAAATGCTCAACTTCACTAGTCATCAGGGAAATGCAAATCCAAACAACCCTGAGATTTCACCTTACACCAGTCAGAATGGCTAAGATTAAAAACTCATTAGACAGCAGATGTTGGCGAGGTTGTGGAGAAAGAGGAACACTCCTCCACTGCTGGTGGGGTTGCAAATTAGTACAACCACTCTGGGAATCTGTCTGGCAGTCCCTCAGAAAACTGGGCATGTCACTTCCAAAAGATCCTGCTATACCACTCCTGGGCATATACCCAGAGGATTCCCCAGCATGTAATAAGGATACATGTTCCGCTATGTTCATAGCAGCCCTATTTATAATAGCCAGAAGCTGGAAAGAACACAGGAATCCCTCAACAGGAAATGGATGCAAAAAATGTGGTATATCTACACATTGGAGTACTATTCAGCCATTAGAAACAATGAATTCATGAAATTCTTAGGCAAATGGATGGAGCTGAAGAACATCATACTAAGTGAGGTAACCCAGTCTCAAAAGATCAATCATGGTATGCACTCACTAATAAGTAGATATTAGCTTGGAAAACTGCAATATACAAAACATAATCCACACTTCAAATGAGGTACAAGAAGAACGGAGGAGTGGCCCCTAGTTCTAGAAAGATCCTGTAGTAAGCCACCCTTTGTTCATCTCTATTACAAGATGGCACTGGCCACACACAGCTCCCTGGTAGTAAATCACTTGAGTACATCCGCCGTGTGCTGTATTCCTTATCACACTTACATGCTAATGAGGTACTCACTTAGTTGACCTATGAGGAAACAGCTGGCTATCTCCCTGGGCAGACAGAGCTGAGTAGGCTTTATAAGGTGAGGCTGGGAGAGAGCCTGGGGCCGCCAAAAGAAGAAATAAGCTTAATTCAAGGTATCCCGAATAAACCATAGAAGGAAGAAACTCCCTGGTGTTGTGTACTCTTTGCTGGCGAGGGTGGATGCAACATTTTTGGTGGCCCATAACAGAGGAGTGTTCAGAACCTTTTTATGATCAGGGGTAATCGCAGCGCGTTGGTAAGTACCCGGTAGGGGGTTAATTAAATTAAAAATTCCAGGAATATGGGAGATATTAAGATCCTGGTTATGGGACAAGACAGCTCTCGGTATTAAGAGGCTATAAAGATCCCAGTAATGAATGGGACAAGGCAGCTCTCGGTATTAAGAGGCTATGAAGTTCCCGGTATTTGGGGCAAGTTTTAAATTATAAAAGAAAAATTAATCGGTAATAGAGGCCACGGGAGTCTCCGGCCTGTAGTACAAACGGACAAACGGAGGAGAGTGTGGCTAGTTAGCCCCACCAGACAAATTAAGGCAGAGCAGGAAAAGTTTATGGTGGAACAAAAGGAAAGAGGATTTGCATAGTAATCAACTAAGAGCAAACTCCGAGGTTAAGAACCATGGGAATTACAAAAAAGTTCACGACCCTGCTTAAAAAGCAGCGAGTTTGGGGGGAGCAGTTTAGATTATGCCATTTATTACGCAATAGCAGTGATAGAGGAAACTTGTTAGGATAGAGACTTCTGCATCCAATTTGTCTGGCTCTGCACTAAGTTATCTTAGAGACAGAAGATTCCCACAGCGAAGAAGAAATTCAGGCTCTCGTGAGCAAGTTAGAGGCAGTAGTATTAAAAAGAAAAAAAAAAAAGAGATTCAAAGACAAAAGGCAGATTCCCACCAAGGCGGCAGAGTGCCACTCCCCTATGCCACCCCCGCCTCCTTACCAGAAAGGAATTTCTTCAGCGCACCCTTCTCCCCTCCCCCTCCCGCACTTTGTGGGTGTTCCTTTTGCCCAAAAGTCGGGGGGGGGGGGCAGGCCTGTGCGAAACCTCTTGCCAGGCGAAACCATCCCAGGGCTCCCGCAGGGAGGAAGAGCTTGCTTTAATAGACATCTTAAAGGAGCTACGAGATTTAAAAGGAAATTTTAAAAAGTACTTTAAATCTTGCATGGAAGGCTGGATCACAGCTGATGAATTTATGCAGCCTACCCGAGCTAAATTCTCTGGAGGAAATTTTATTCTTTATAAGTCAGAGACATTTAAAACGGCCGGACAAAGAAATTCCTGGGCTCTCCTCCTCTCCTACCCTCTCTCCACATGGTCATGGCCAAGATACCGTGTCTCACATTTTTTAAACCTTTTTCTCTTTTTATAAACTTAATATGGGTTAAAAAATCAAGACACTATAAAATAACTATCAGTGGTTGCCACTATCTCTTTCCTTCCTTCTCTGGCAGAACTCCCAGAAGAAAAAGAAGACAAGGAGTTAACTCTTAAACAAGAGAAAAAGCAGGTTTCAGAAAAGCAGTTTTTCCATGTACAAGACATGGTATCAAATATAATAATAATAATAATAATAATAATAATAATAATAATAATAATAGTTAAAAGATAATTTCAAAACTCTCCAAGAAACAGAAGAAAATGGGAGACGTCCTATTTTCTCTCTGAATCCTAATGGAGATATTCTTAGTTCTGGTTAAGGTATTTGGATCTTTTTGGGACATCAAGTTCCATTTCTGTCTGTTGCCTATCTTTGGTGCACCAAACTGGTCTATATGTGTGTCAATTCATGTTGTCTATTGTTTGAGTGGCTGAATGATTGTTGTGTTTATGTTATGTGTTGAAAAGAAAAAATAAAATGGTAAAAAAAAAAAAAAGGGCGTTATCTACTGGCAGTCCTGCCAGTCTGCAATTTACACAAAAGAAGATGATTAAAGGTGCTTCAAATTCTTAACTATGACTTAAACACAGCTGGAGAAAAGGCTACTTTTAAGAGGGCAACAGCCTCAAACTTAATGGTTAATTCTCCTGGAAAAATTTCTACCATGGTGATGGTTGGGTTCAAGGTGTTTTATTCCCCTAACATTACAGCTAGAAAAATATATATGTATTTGCTTTAAATTAATGAGATTTGTGTAATCGCTTCATCTTTATTTCTAATTGGTCTTAAAGGTATAAATGTTTTACATGCCTTGACTATAGAGTATTGACTCATAAGTTATTGGACATGATTTAAAAAATATAATGATGGTAACAAAAGGTAAGTTTAAAACTGACAATTTAAGGTTAAAGCTATCTTAAGCAACACGTGGCATGACAGAAGCCAAGAAATACAGGTCTCTAAGGTATTTCTAAATTGACATAACGTTTTATGTGATTCTTATCCTAGAATTCAGACTTATAAAGAATAAGACTTAAAGTAATGTCTCTTCAATAAGTTACACTGTGATACAATCAAACATACAAGCTGATAGACAAACTTTGCAATATAAAAATAATGTGTTTGCTATTATTTTAAGGAGAAAAGATTATTTAAAACTGGGTTTTGCTTTCAAAAAATTGCAGTTATGCTTTCATATTACAGGTTCCTTTTGTTATTTGACCTTCATACAGTGGGGTCTGGTTACAGGCTACTCCTTGCAAGACTGATGGGTGTAGGTCTGGCCTTATCTTACAGGCTTCACCTAGAGAGTTCTGGCCAAAAGAACATTTTTAACAGATTCACTCAGGTGTGGTTCAAAATAAAGTTTTTAACTTAGATCTATAAAACATTAATAAGGCTATATAGAAATTATAAAGGCATTAAAATTCAGCCTTGGATTCACAACGAATATTAACACAGGAGGCTAGAGTAGCCCTCAAGAGAATAATAGAACAAGGGTTACAGGCCTGCTATGGCAGGAAGATCCCCTGTTGTGGGTACATCCTAGAGCCTCACCAGCAAAATCTATTGATCATTACTCTACTGTGATTGGTAAATTGGCCCTTCTGGGGATACAACAATGTCTACAATTTTTTGGAAAAATCCTGCATCATTGATCGTTCCCTATACTGCCTCTCAGGTGCAGGTTTTGTGTCGGACGATTGATGACTAGGCCATATTGCCCTGCTGTTTTTATGGATTAATAGATAATCATTATCCCAGACATCCTTTGCTTTCATTTTTTAAGGAGCATCTTGTGGTGTTTCTAAAAGTAACTACACAAGCACCCTTGTTGGGTGCCCCCAACATATTTACAGACGGATCTAAAACAGGCTGTGGAGCTTATATAATCGATCACAATGAGCCCGTTTTGTGCCAATATCAGCCTGGCTCCCCACAGGTGGTTGAGTTACAAATTGTGTTAGAAGTTTTCAAAAAAAATGTTCCTTTCCATTTAATTTACTTTCAGATTCATCTTATGTGGTAAATGCTGTTTAGATATTAGAAGTAGCTGGCTCCATAAAACCTACTAGTACAGTAAGTCATCTTATGAAGGAATCACAGAAAATTATCTGGTCCAGGGATTCAAAATTTTTTATACAACATATTAGAGCCCATTCTGGTCTGCCAGGCCCACTGAGTTAGGGCAACGACCTTGTTGATCAATGCACCAGAATAGAATATGCCTTCCTGGCCTCATCCCTGGAAGCTGCATCAAAATTTCATCAACAATTTCATGTTTCAGCTAGGACACTACAACAAAAATTCCATCTTTCCCATGCAGATGCACGACAGATTGTGCTAGAGTGCCAACAATATATAGTTTCTCACCATTCCCTGGGTCTAGGAGTTAATCCAAAGGGCCTATTGCCCCTAAAATTATGGCAGATGGATGTGACTCATATATCTGAGTTTGGAACCTTAAAGTATGTTCATGTCTCTGTGGATACATGCTCTGGCATTATTCATGCTACTGTCATGAGTGGAGAGAAGGCTCACAATGTGATTGGAAATTGCCTTGAAGCATGGGCTGCCTGGCGGCAGCCTTGTCAATTAAAAACAGATAACAGTCCAGCTTATACTGCTCAGTCGTTCCAGTCTTTCTACAAACAAATAAATGTACAGTTAAATCATGGCCTTCCCTATAACCCCCAAGGTC
This sequence comes from Apodemus sylvaticus, assembly GCF_947179515.1. Lineage (NCBI taxonomy): Eukaryota > Metazoa > Chordata > Mammalia > Rodentia > Muridae > Apodemus > Apodemus sylvaticus. The sequence continues at coordinate 6,252,895 of NC_067485.1, forward strand.
AGGGCATTATAGAGCATGCCCACTACACCTTAAAGGAATGCCTAATAAAACAAAAAGGGGGAATTGGCTATGGTCGCACCCCTAAGGATGGCATAGAATTTGCCCTCTTCTGGTGTGTCTGAAGACAGCTACAATATACTTACCTATAATTTAATCTTTAAAAAGATGCCTGGACAGGACCCTTTGTGACAAGACACATAAAGTGTGTATCCCAAACAGGGTATATAGAAACATTCAGATATACAAGCACGTTTATTATTCATATCATCAAAAAGGTAATGGCTTAAAAAACAATTTTACATTTTTATATACATCAAATAATAAAGATTCGTTCTTGATGTACCACATAATGATGTTGATTCTAAAGGACTTAATTAACTTTTACAGACAATTGATACTCATATTTCTAATTTAAAAAATCAAAATATGTGCATATAACTATGATTCATTTTGGGGCATCATTTTCATAAATGGCTCTTCTGAAGGAAGAGCTAGATATCTTATTTATAATCAACAGGTGGCTATAAAAACACATGGGCTCAGCTCAGTTAGCACAGCTGACAATGATCAACTTATAAATTATACTTTTAATCCTTTTACAATTTGCCAAAGGGCTCATGCCCTGAGTGATCTGTCATCTAGCGTTGCTCATGCAATTGATGTGCAAGTGAGTCTTTATGGTCAACTGAAAGGAGGCTTAATGGTTATAAACCAAAGAATTGATTTAGTACAAGAACAAATTGAGACCTTGTGGCAGCTAGCCCAAGTGGGATGTCAGTGGAAGTATTCTAGTTTATGCATCAACAACATTCAGTATGAAAAATTTACAAGAGCTGCGAATTTGTCTAAACAAATGTCTAAGTATCTTTTAGGAAATTGCACTGGTGAATTTGACGCCCTGATGGACCAACTCCATATGGCTATCGTGACCATGAATTCCACTCGAGTGGATGTGTCTTTGGCTGAAGGACTGTCATCATGGATCAGCTCAGCGGTGTATCATCTGAAGGAGTGGGCGGTACTTAGAGTCCTTGCTGTTCTCATGATTTTAATAGCATTTGCTTGCCTGTGGTGTATCTGTAGGATAGGTTTGTCCAACAGAGACAGGCCGCTATGATAGTGCAGGCACTCACAGCTATTAAAGCTGGACAGTTCCCCCAGGTGTGGCTGACAGCCTTAAATACTCTCGCCTGATAGTGTGTTTAAAAATAAAAAAAGGGGGGGAACAAACAGGAGCGCAGAATGCATGGCCATGGTATGATTGGATCTTGTCAAATTGCAAAAATGCTTTTACCTCACTAGCTCCTCTTGCTCGCATTAAGGGAGAATTTTTTCTTTATAATATATTTGCTGTTAGGAACGTTAACAGAAGGGCAGTCAGAATTCTTAATATAACCATAAACTCACTTTTGCAAAACATAAGTTATTCCTCTGCCCTGGTTTGCCTCAAAACACCCTTTTTCTTCCTTATTAGTACCGATGTGTCTGGTGATTGCCTAGATTATAACAGTACCCATACACAATGCTATCTATCGGAATGTTGGGACAGTAGCAATGATACTGCCTTGGTAGTTCACCTACCCATGTTTGTGCCCATTCCAGTTATAGAAGACCCAGACACTTTTCCTGTAGGACAATTGTTCCATGTCAAGAGAGATTTTGGTATTACTGCTGCCATTATTACAGTCATTACTATATCTGCAGCAGCTACTGCTACGCTGCAGTTGCCATGGCATCTCAAGTGCAGACTGAAGAGGTAGTGAATAGTATAGTTGAGCGGTCTGCACGAGCCTTACAGACCCAAAATCAATATAATTCCCATTTAGAAGCTGGAATACGACTTTTGAATTCAGAGAGTAAATATTCTACAAGAAGAAATTGATGCACTTGTAACAATGGTGCAGGTATCTTGCATTAAACATACCCCAGGATTGTGTATTACTCCCCTCCAGGTAAATATGACAGCTCTAAAAGAAAGTCAGTACAATATCAGTGAATTCCTTAAAGGAAATTGGACTCTTGAGGGAAAATTATTAACCAAACAGCTTGTATTTCAGATAGCTTCGCTTAATGCCACAAGACTGAAGCCAACCACCATGGAGGACCTGACCTCGTGGATCTCCAGTGCCTTTTCTTGGATCTAAGAGTGGGCTGGGTTGTTAGCTATAGCTGCCCTTATGTGCTTAACAGCTTTCGTCTGCTTTGGTGCTTCTGCAGTATTAGACAAGATCATGCAGCTCATAGAGCCGTAGTTTATCAGGCTCTTGCAGCTATGGATGCTCAGGAAGACGTCTCTGTGTGGCTGGCCTCTCTAAAATCTTAGAAGCCTTCGCTCCGGGGTACACTGAGCATATAGTACTGTACATACTATACTGTCTGGAATCCAATGATACCCAAAGACGGGCAACTTCTCAGCGCTTGGATCAACCTATGACATGGGGCCTGGTGGGCGATAGGGTAACCCTTTGACGGGTAAGACCAAGTCGTGGCAGAGATGAACTAAGTCAGGGGGCATTGGTCAGCAGGATGCCAGTGACCCGATTAGCCCTGACCTGGGACGGCTTCTATTAAAACAAAAAAGGGTGATATGTAGTAAGCCACCCTTTGTTCATCTCTATTACAAGATGGCACTGGCCACACACAGCTCCCTGGTAGTAAATCACTTGAGTACATGCGCGGTGTGCTGTATTCCTCATCACACTTACATGCTAGTGAGGTACTCACTTAGTTGACCTATGAGGAAATGGCTGGCTATCTCCCTGGGCAGACAGAGCTGAGTAGGCTTTATAAGGTGAGGCTGGGAGAGAGCCTGGGGCCGCCAAAAGAAGAAATAAGCTTAATTCAAGGTATCCCGAATAAACCATAGAAGGAAGAAACTCCCTGGTGTTGTGTACTTTTTGCTGGCGAGGGTGGACACGACAGATCCAGTGTAGCAGTATAAGACAAAACCAGAACAGGGAAATGGGAAGGGATGGGTGGGAGAACAGAGGGAGGGAAGGGGGCTTATGTGACTTTCAGGGAGTGGGGAACCAGAAAAGGGGAAATCATTTGAAATGTAAATAAAAAATATATCGAATAAAATTTGAAAAAAAAAAAAAACTGCATGGTATTGGCAAAGTGACAGGCAAGTGTACCAAAGAAATAGAATTGAAGACCCAGAAATGAATCCACACACCTATGGTTACGTAATCTTCAACAAAGGAGTGGAAAACATCCAGTGGAAAAAAGAAAGCCTTTTCAACAAATGGTGCTGGTTCAAATGAAGGTCAGCATGCAGAAGAATGCAAATTGATCCATTCTTATCTCCTTGCACTAAGCTCAACTCCAAGTGGATCAAGGACCTCCACAAAAAACCAGACACACTGAAACTAATAGAAAATAACTGGGGGAAACCCTTGAAGACATGGGCACAGGGGAAAAGTTCCTGAACAGAACACCAATAGCTTATGCTCTAAGATCAAGAATTGACAAATGGAACCTCATAAACTTAACAAAGTTTCTGTAAGGCAAAGGACACTGTCAAAAGGACAAAATGTTAACCAACAAATTGGGAAAAAGTCTTCACCAACCCTACATCCAACAGAGGGCTAATATCCAATATATACAAAGAACTCAAGAAGTTAGACCCCAGGGAATCAAATAACCCTATAAAAAATGGGGTACAGATCTAAACAAGGAATTTTCACCTGAAGAAATTCAGATGGCTGAGAAGCACCTTAAGAAATGCTCAACATCATTAGTCATTAGGGAAATGCAAGTCAAAACAACCCTGAGATTTCACCTCACACCAGTCAGAATGGCTAAGGTTAAAAACTCAGGAGACAACAGGTGTTGCTAAGGCTGTGGAGAAAGAGGAACACTCCTCCACTGCTGGTGGGATTGCAAGCTGGTACACCCACTCTGGAAATTAGTCTGGCGGTTCCTCAGAAAACTGGTCATGACACTTCTGGAGGACCCTGCTATATCTCTCCTGGGCATATACCCAGAGGATTCCCCTGCATGCAATAAGGACACATGCTCCACTATGTTCATAGCAGCCTTATTTATAATAACCAGAAGCTGGAAAGAACCCAGATTTCACTCAATGGGGGGATGGATACAGAAAATGTGGAATATTTACACAATGGAATACTACTCAGCAATTTAAAACAATGAATTCATGAAATTCTTAGGCAAATGGTTGGAATTGGAAAATATCATCCTAAGTGAGGTAACCCAATCACAAAAAATATGTATGGAATGCAATCACTAATAAGTAGATATTAATTAGCCCAGAAGCTCTGAATTCTCAAGACACAATTAGCATATCAAATGATACCCAAGAAGAGGGAAGGAGAGGGCCCTGGTCCTGGAAATTCTTGATGCAGCATTGTAAGGGATTACCAGGACAGAGAAATGGGAGGGGGTTGATTCTTGAAAGGGCAGAGGGAAGAGGGCTTATGGGACCTTTGGGGAGGGGCAACTGGGAAAGAAAAAAATCATATGGAATGGAAACAAAGATTATAGAAAATAAATAAGAATATATATAATTTTTCAATAAGATTGCCATATTTTTACGTCATATTCTCAGATTTTAATATATATGACACAGATTTGTCTATATCTTGTGCATTCTGTGACAGTCTCTGTGATTTTACATGTGCATCTGTTGTGAATTTCTTGTATTCAACTAAAGATTGGATCCTGTTTTTTGGATCCATTCTTGTAATCTGCGATGTATGTTGGGCAACTGAGACTGTGTTGAGAGTTATTTCCTATGAAGAATATGGCTAGAATCACATTTATTATTCCTACTGTCCCACAGTTGAGACAAGATGACTAAACTCTCTACTCACTACTTCAATGAGAATGGTGTCGCTTGGAAAAACTAATATAGGAAGTCATGTACAGAGGGAGAGTGCAATTGCAAGCTGCTCATATTATTTCAGATTCTGGCCTTGCTGGGTCTCTAAAGCAACACTCCCTCTAGGACCTGAATAGGGACATGAATAGGGACATCTCCACATGTAAACTGAAAACAGGTTCACCCAGAGATTATGTATAAGAGACAGTCACTACCTATTAGGTAATGACAGTGATGGTTACTGCTATTTAAGGACCAACTGTCACTCTCTGTGGATTGACCTACACCTTTACTACATATCTGAATTCAGGAGGTATCCCATTTCTCTAACTTCTCCCCCCCACCTTCACCTGTACACAGCAGGACTCATGAGCTAGAGAAGCTGACATCATTCCCCCAGGATCTTTCTGATTCTTTATGGAGTCTCTCAAATCTCTACTTCAGAGTCATTTCCCATTCTACCATGGCATAGGCAGGGCTTTATCCTCGATGATCATGGCTGCTTTGGAAGATTTAAAGTTCTTCTTAGGTTGCTGAGGTTCAAGGATCTGGCCCAGGAACACCTCATTCATGCTTTAAAATGCAGTATCTTATTGTCCTCTCCCCTCAATCATAGCCTTCTTTTCACTGGCTGTGTTGGTGACTGGATTATGCCTCTAGGCTCTCGGAATTCAGGTTCTTCAGAGATATAATCTCAGCCTGTCTCCATGCCGTGGGTGTGGGCTATGATTTGCTTGAGTGCATTTTATATCTAGCCACTTTGCTGATGTTGTTTTTCAGGTGTAGGAGTTCTCTGGTAGAATTATTGGGGTCCATTATGCATACTATCATATCTTCCACAATTAGTGATACTATGACTACTTCCTTTGCAATTTGTATCCCTTTGACCTTCTTTTATTGTGTAATTGCTCTAGTTAGAACTTATTATATTAAATAAGTTACAATTTATTCTAATTGTATTGAATAAATAAGAAGAGAGGTGGAAGCTTTTTCCTGTCCCTGAATTTAGGGGTATTATTTCAAGTTTTTTTCCATTTCATTTAATATTGGCTTTCTGTTTGCTGAATATTGCATTTATTATGATTAGGTATGTACATTGAACTCCTGATCTTTCCAAGACTTTAACAAGAAGGAGTATTTTCTTTTGTTGAATAAATCTTCAGCATCTAATGAGATGATCATGTGATTTATTTCATTGGGTTTGTTTATGTAGTGGATTATGTTGAGAGATTTCCTTATATTGAAATATTCTTGCATCCCTGTACATTAGATGTTGCTGAATGATTTTTTAATATGTTCTTGGATTCTGTTTGGGAGAATTTTATTGATTATTTTTCATCACTATTCATAAGTAAAACTGGTCTTAAGTTCTGTTTTTTTGTTGGTTTGTTTGTTTATCTTTGTGTGGTTCAGGTATCAGAGTAATTTTGTCTTCATAAAACAAATTAGGTAGTATTCCTTCTGTCTCTTTATTTTGGAATATTTTGAGAAGTAGTGGTATTAGTTCTTCTTTGAAGGTCTGATAGAATTCTGCTCTTAAACCATCAGGTCCTGAGCTTTTTTTTTTTTTTTTTTTTTTTTTTTTTTTTTTTTTTTTTTTGCTTGGAGACTTTTTTTTAATATTTTTCTTCTCTATATTTTTTTTACATTCCAAATGATTTCCCCTTTCCCAGATCCCCCCTCCCCATATGTACCATAAACCTTCTTCTCTCCATCCCTTTTCCAATCACCTCCCTCCTTTTTCTCTGTCCTTATATTCCCTTCTAATGCTAGATCAATACTTTCCAGGATCAGGACCCTCTCCCTACTTCTTCATGGGCATCATTTATTATGCAATTTGTGCCTTGGGTATTCAGGGCTTCTGGGCTAATTAATATCCACTTATCAGAGATTGCATTCTATGTGTATTCTTTTGTGACTGGATTACCTCACTTAGAAGGATATTTTCCAGATCAAACCATTTGTCTAAAAAATTTGTGAATTCATTGTTTCTAATTGCTGAGTAGTATTCCATTGTGTAAATATACCACATTTTCTGTATCCATTCCTCCTTTGTGGGGCATCTGGGTTCTTTCCAGTTTCTGGCTATTATAAATAAGGCTGCTATGAACATAATGGAGCATGTGTCTTTAATGCATGCCGGGGAATCCTTTGGGTATATGCCCAGGAGAGGTATAGCAGGGTCCTCCGGAAGTCTCATGTCCAGTTTTCTGAGGAACCTTCAGACTGATTTCCAAAGTGGTTGTACCATCTTACAGCCCCACCAGCAGTGGAGGAGTGTTCCCCTTTCTCCACATCCTCGCCAACACCTGCTGTCTCCTGAGTTTTTTGCTTGGAGACTTATAATGACTATTTCTATTCCCTTAGAAGCTATTGGACTTTTAAGATGGCTTATCTGATCCTGATTTTATTTTGGTACCTGTTTAGAAAATCATTCATTTCATCTAGATTTCCAGTTTTGTTGAGTATAGGACTTTGTAATAGGATCTGATAATTTTTTGTATTTTTTCAGTTTCTGTTGTTATGCCTCCATATTTATTTCTCTCTTCTTCTTTTTTTTCATTTTTTTTATTCGATATATTTTTATTTACATTTCAAATGATTTCCCCTTTTCTGGCCCTCCACTCACCGAAAGTCCCATAAGCCCCCTTCCCTCCCCCTGTTCTCCCACCCTCTCCTTCCCACTTCCCTATTCTGGTTTTGCCCTATACTGCTACACTGAGTCTTTCCAGAACAAGGGGCCACTCCTCCATTCTTCTTGTATCTCATTTGATGTGTGGATTATGTTTGGGGTATTCCAGTTTTCTAGGTTAATATCCACTTGTTAGTGAGTGCATATCATTCTTGATCTTCTGAGACTGGGTTACCTCACTTAGTATGATGTTTTCATTTCTGAGTTTGTTAATTTGAATGCTGTCTGTCTATCCTTTAGTTAGTTTGGTCAAGGATTTATCTGTATTTATCTCTGTCTCTCTTTATCCCTGTCTCTTATCTCCCTACCAAATGGAGGAGATGTAATGACTGTGAACCAGTAGAGAGCAATTTGAAACCAGATCACGATAATGGAGGAGAGTGGTCTAGATTTGGCTTTAGTGCTAACCATCAATATCTATTACCCAAAACATTCCCATATTCTCTACATTAAGAACATTTTAAAAGTGTTGATTCTTAATGAAACTCAAACTTTCTGTTACTCATCTCCTGAGAATCCTGGTGCCTAGTTTTATCCATTTCCCAAAGTATTATGGTCAAACAAGGCCTTCCACCCCACAACATTTTTTATGAGTTCCCCAAAGGGATAGAAAGTCTTTCTTGTCATATTTAGTGGAATTACTAGGATTTTTTCTTTGCCTTCATAACAAGTAACCAATCTACATGTAATGGTGAGTGTTGTGGTTTCCAGCATACCTGAGGCCTCTAAATCTGATTGAGATGATCAAGAAATAAATGAATGACAAAAACTTCAGAAGCTACAAAGACATCTTCAGATCCTCTGTAATGTTATGGATTGCATACATTCTGATATAATGGACCCTTTATGTAACCCATAAGATCAGGATACTCATTACTTATAGTACAAGAGACAGGAGAAGTTAGCTAGTTTTGTTGAAAGATCTCTGTAGTGGAACATTCTCAGGATGTAAATGTCATGGAGGAGGGAGATGCAGCTGACGGTTCTTGCATATACTGGTTTGAGATAAAGGTCAATTGTTAATCAGCAATCCTACTTAGAACAGTTGATGGCTGTACATCCATAAGTTTTGTTTAGTTTTCTTTTTCATTTCTATAGGTCTGCAGCATTGTGATTCTTAACTTGTCTGTCACTTGGGGTTCTTAACATGCCCATGACCACCATGGCAATGGTCCACATTCAGTCTGGTTATCTGACCTTCAAAGTATTGGTAAATTTATCCTAGTAAATGTGATCTTAGGAGGCTTACACTCATAGCTATCACCTCTATGTTTTCCATTTGTATGAAGGAATTTTAAATGCTATTAAACTCTGAATGTCTTTGTTAGCTTATATGCTGCCAAATACTGAATATACTGCCATTCTCATGGTTTTTGCTCTGACAAGTCTTACTTAGACCCATGAGAAGGATGCAGACTGATGGTCACAGAGCACATATAAGTCAGTTTTGATAGGAATCATGTAAAACATCAGTGTAGTTTGTCTTTCTCAAAGATAAAATGGTTCTAACCTCTGTAGAAAATTCTTCCTCTTGAATTTTAATCACCATTTTTAATCAGAACTGTAATAGCTTCTTTGTACAAAAACATAAACAATTTTTGACGCTGTATGCTGATTCTTAGTGTGATGGACCTCTGGTATGAGTGTCTGAAAACCTGTTCCAAATTCCTAGAATCTGGAACACAAACACACACACACACACACACACACACACACACGCACACGCACACGCACACATACACATACACACACAAACATGAGGCATCAGTGTGAAAAAATTAAGCAAGTAATTTAGTTGGGGATTGATCTGTTGCTGAAGAACAGGAGGTCTTCATTAGATGGGATGTCCTAGGATCATATGGTCTAATAAAATGCCCCCTTGAAGACTGACAGAACAGATAACCCAGTAAGACTCAAACAGCAAATAGTTGAGGAGCATACCTGAGGAATTGTCAGTCTAGCATATAGAAAATAGATTATGGGTAATTCACCAACAAATTATGTTAAAGCTGACTTTTAAAACAAATCCACAGAACTGTGCCTCAAATATTGGTGGAAAAGGCTGAGCCTTATTAAAAAAATAATAAGCTTCCTAAATGCCATCTATATTACTAAATACCAATTCTTTGCTAAGAGAGTTTACAGCTTAGTCATAAAGTTTTTGTAACAGAATCCAAATGAGGAACCCACTAAGTTAAATGGAAAGAACACAAAAATCAGCTGACTGAGTAGGAAATTGCTTGTGTGATCCATGTACTCTCCTGGAGGGTCAACACTTTTACTACTGAGTTGATATTGAATAAAAAATGGCTTCTGATCACTAGTTTTCTCCATATCACATCAGTAAAATGAATATGCATTGTCAACAAACACCATTCAAAATATGACCTATATTTCCTGTGCTTCTTTCCTGAGATTTCACATAAAGATCAGTAACTAAACTCTGAAATATTAATATTATATTAAGGATTTTTTACTCACATTGTTATTGGGTAACAAGCTATACAGGAGAGCTTCTTGTAAATTCTCTGACAGGTTTTTTTTTCAATTCTTCATTCTGAAATTTTCTTATATGACATTTTGAGACATAGTTAGAAGAAGGTGACTCACACCATTATCTCTGTATCTGAGGCACCTTTTATCACCTCAAATGCCATAGAGATTCCAAAGAGTGGATTTCCCCAGGAAGGGACAATAAGCTCATGTTTATGTCTTCCTGGGAGCCAAATTGACCTTACTTTATGTTTAGAGTTCATTTTAAAGATAGGCTTAGGTTTTGCCTTCTCCTCAGCTACAGACCTTGGAGAAATCGGGTGGTCAATGATCACTGAACCCTCCCAGAAGAAGGAAATATCTTACAGCTGCCAAAGATTTACCTTGGCAGAATGCCTGGGCTACGTGGAAAATCCCACTTGCTCACATCTTCCCCTACCTGTATAAATTTCCTGAGAAAAGACAGTTTGGGGGGGGGCCTTGAACAAAGTTGGTCTTGGTCTTCTTCGCGTCTCCTGTCCTATTTCTCTTCTCTTCTCTTCTAGGGTCCCCTGTCAAAATCCCCCACAGGCCAGGGCAACTTGCACTTGACATGAGGCCCCTTCCTGAGTAAGGATCACAGAAAACAGCATCTTAAAGAAGCAACCGCTCATCATTTGGAACCACCAACTCATCTAGTTCTGGTTGATCAGCATATAAGTGCTCATCTGTGGGAGATCTAGGATAATCGGTCACCACAGAAACAGTTTTCTGTGGGAGATCTAGGATAACTGGTCACCACAGAAACAGTTTTCTGTGGGAGATCTAGGATAATTGGTCATCACTGAGCTGCTTGTTTGTGGGAGATATAGGATAGTTGGTCACCACAGAAACACCCATCTGTGGGAGATCCAGGGTAAGTCAGACGATGCATTATGGGACAGCTATTAAGTAAAGCAGGAGGCTTTTCTTTTTAGCCTCAAGGAGACCCTCAAGATGTGAAGAATATGGGTTAAAAAATAATATCTTCACAAATGTTTTATTTTTATATAAAATAAAATAAAAAGCCTAAAAAACAAACAACAACAACAACAACAAAAAAGATGCTAGAAAGATTCTTAGCTCAAGTATATTTGTGCTATGAATAGCTTTTGAAAGTAAAAGTAATGGATATGTAAATAGAACGTCTATGCCTGTTGAAGAGGGATCAAGAAAGTTAGAAAAGCAGGGCACTGGGGAGCAACTATTAATTGCTTCCACTGTGCCTCCTCTCCCGTCTCTGGCAGAAATCCCAGAAGAAGGAGATAAAGAGTTAGATCTTAAACATGAGAGAGAGAGAGAGAGAGTAGGTTTCAGAAAAGCAGTTGTTCCATGTTTGGGATATTGTACCAAGAGAACGAAAATGGTTATATGCTATTTCAGGTGTCTCCTGGGGACAAGAGGAAAGCGAGAGATGTCCTGCTTCCTCTCTGGGCCCTACTAGAGATATCCTTAGATCTGGTTAGGATATCTGGATCTCTTTGGGATTGTTATTCTATGTTTTATGTTTTAACTTTAAAACTTTATCTGCTGGCTGTCCACCATTTGATTTAGTTTAACTTGTTTAAAAGCCAGTCTCAATTTGCACAACAAAAACTGATAAGTTACCCTGCACTGTGGCTGGGAGTCAAGTGCAGCTGGAGAAGTCCTGCTAAGGGCTGGCTATGTACACAAGGTGCTCTTATAGGGACCAACGGCTTTTTATCTTTGGTAAGAGAGCTAATGGCTGTTTTTTCGTAGAAAACTTCTATAATTGTGTTTATTGGGTTCAACAAGTGACAAGGTGATTTTCTCTTAAAATTACAGTTAAAAAATTATAAGGAACTTTTGTCTGGTTTAAATAAATATATGTTTATAGTCACTTCACTTTTGTTCCTGACTGGTTTTTAAGATAGAAATATGTTTTACATGTCTTGATTATAGAATGTTAATTTATAAATTATTGGGTATGTTTAAAAATTTATAACATTAATAACAGAAAGTTAGCTTAAAATTGGTAACTCAGGGTTGTAGTCATTCTAAAGAACAAGTGACATGAGCCAAGCAAGAAAAACAGGTCTTTAAGGATACTTCTAAATTGAGATACTATTTTATATAATTCTTATCCCAAAAATTAGACTTATAAAAGATAAAATTTAAGACAATGCCTCTTTACTGATGCATTAAAAGCTACACTGTCATGCATCCATCAGTAAGAACTGGCAATCAAACTTTGTATATAAAAGTAATACTCTTGATATTAATTTTAAAGTAAATAGATTATTTAAAACTAAGTTTTGTTCTTCAAAATTATGGGCATGCTCTAATATTACAAATAATTTAAAACCTAGTTAAACTGCCAATGTTCCATTAGTTTCAGTTTACAATTCAATCACAAGCTCAGTATTTTAACACATCCATATTTGTAATTAAAAAAATAAATCAAACAAGTGGATCATTTATATCCTAAACAAACTGTGCCATGGAAAATTCAAACAAAAAAGATAGTTTATTTGATTTAAATAATTTTCAAAAGCTTTAAAAATGTTAATTTATTAAGATCTCACCTTAAGCTTGCCACAGGAGAACTTAACCCTTTGTTTGGTAGTCTCAAGGGGAATACAAATCCTAATCCCCTGGACAATTAACTGATAAGAGGTAATTTACTGGCTTTATGTGGAAGTCCTTGATCCATTTGGAGTTCAGCTTAGTACAAGGAGACAAGGATGGATCAATTCACATTCTTCTGCATGTTGACCTCCAGTTGAACCAGCACCATTTGTTGAAAAGGCTATCTTTTTTCCATTGGATGTTTTCAGCCCATTTGTCGAGGATCAAGTGGCCATAGGTGTGTGGGTTCATTTCTGGATCTTCAATACTGTTCCATTGTTCCGCCTGCCTGTCACTGCACCAATATCATGCAGTTTTTAACACTGTTGCTCTGTAGTATTGCTTGAGGTCAGGGATACTGATTCCCCCAGAATTTCTTTTGTTGTTGAGAATAGTTTTAGCTATCCTGGTTTTTTTGTTATTCCAGATGAATTTGAGAATTGCTCTTTCTAACTCTATGAAGAATTGAGTTGGGATTTTGATGGGTATTACGTTGAATTTGTATATTGCTTTTGCCAAAATGGCCATTTTACCTATATTAATCCTGCCAATCCATGAGCATGGGAGGTTTTTCCATTTTTTGAGGTCTTCTTCCATTTCCTTCTTCAGAGTCTTGAAGTTCTTGTCATACAGATCTTTCACATGTTTGGTAAGAGTCACCCCAAGGTACTTTATACTGTTTGTGGCTATTGTGAAGGATGTCATTTCCCTAACTTCTTTCTCAGCCTACTTATACTTTGAGTATAGAAAGGCTACTGATTTGCTTGAGTTGATTTTATAACCAGCCACTTTGTTGAAGTTGTTTATCAGCTGTAGGAGTTCTCTAGTGGAGTTTTTTTGGGTCACTTAGGTAGACTATCATATCATGTGCAAATAATGATAGTTTGACTTCTTCATTTCCAATTTGTATCCCTTTGACCTCCTTATGTTGTCTAATTACCTGAGCTAGTACCTCAAGTACAATATTGAAAAGATAAGGAGAAAGGGGGCAGCCATGTCTAGTCCCTGATTTTAGTGGGATTGCTTCACGTTTCTCTCCATTTAGTTTGATGCTGGCTACTGGTTTGCTGTATATTGCTTTTACTCTGCTTAGGTATGGGCCTTGAATTCCTGTTCTTTCCAAGCCAGACACTCTGACGCTAATAGAAAAGACACTGGGGAAGACCCTTGAGGACATCAGTACAGGGGGAAAGTTCCTGAACAGAACACCAATAGCGTATGCTCTAAGATCAAGAATTGACAAATGGGACCTCATAAAATTACAAAGTTTCTGTAAAGCAAAGGACACCACCGAAAGAACAAATTGGCAAGCAACAAATTGGGAAAAGATCTTCACCAACCCTACATCAGATAGAGGGCTAATATCCAATATATACAAAGAACTCAAGAAGGTAGACCCCAGAAAACCAAATAACCCTATTAAAAATGGGGTATAGAGTTAAACAAAGTTAACTCTTTAGTTAACTTTGAACAAAGTTAAACAAAGAATTTTCACCTGAAGAACTTCGGATGGCAGAGAAACAACTTGCCCAAGTTGCCTTACAGAACTGCTATGCCTTAGACTTTCTCACAGCTGAGAACGGTGTTTTTTTCTTAAGGAAGAATGTTGTTATTATGTTAATTAATCTGTCCTGATAGAATCACAGGTGCATAAGCTCCATAAGCTGAGTGAAGATCTTCAGAGACAGAAATTTTCTAGAGCTGCCACTGATTGATAGCATATTTTCCCTCCTGATGCCTCTTGTTGGGCCTTTGCTTATGTATAAGATTTATTAGATAGCAGGTTGACTCCATGGCATTCAAAACCATACAGGTACATTATCATCAACTTGATTTGGCTGACAGGCCTGGTTGAGCCATGCGATGACATTGCCCCCATGGGGGATGCATAGCAACTCAGAACTATGCACACTGGTTCAGCACAGCATGAACTCAGTGTGGGCACCTGCAAGGGGTATAGAGCAAGGCATTGCAGTGGGAGGACCCTATTATCTACTGCTGAATCCCCCATGAAGCACATCCAATATGTGTAGGGGTTGGTGTCAGTCCTTGGTCCACTCTACTTTATGTGGGGTTCTCCCACCAAGATAGGCTCTGCCCCTCCTCTCCAAAAAGAACTGCCTAAGATGTGGAAAGAACAATCTTCTGTTCCCTAGGAGACAGATAGGGTCAATGTTTCCTCCCTCTTTTGGTTAATACCGACTCATGAATCAATGAAACCTATAGATGTCCCCTATCTCGCCGGTTTCACATAAATTAAATAAAATGGCAGGCAATGAAGGGAGCCAAACTGACCTTTCTTTATATTTAGAGTTCATTTTAAAGATAGGCTTAGGTTTTGACTTATCCTCAGCTACAGACCTTGAAGTAATTGGGTGGTCAATGGACACTGTGCCATCCTAGAAGAAGAAAACATCTTACTGCTGCCAGAGATTCACCTTGGCAGAATGCCTGGGCTATGTGGAAAATCCCACTTGCTCACTTCTTCCCCTGCCTGCATAAATTCCCTGAGAAAATACAGTTTTGTGGGGCCTTGAACAAAGTTGGTCTGGGCTTTCTTTGCATCTCTGGTCCTACTTCTCTGTCCTTCTCTTCTAAGGTCCCCTGCCAAAAAACCCCACAGGTCAGTAATTATTCTGAAGCCAGAATTAGCTTGAAACAACTCTGTAACATCAGTTGGCTCAGTTAAATTGTATTAACACATGTACCTTTAAAGACATGTTAGTGAAGAACTGGAGTCACTGAGCAGGAGGGAATGACAGAAAGTCCTTCCTCCTCTTCACCTATGGAAGCTTTTCATAGTAAAACCAACAAACCTCTATGCAAGCAAAGAAGACTTGAATTCCTATTGCAGTCTGAGTTTGGTGTAGGCCTTTATTTTGTCATTTGCTTTTTGTTTTGCTCCCTTCCAAATATATTGACCCATTCTTCAAACTCTAACACATAAAAACAAGTCTTTCATTTGGTAGAATATATAAGTTGTGGGGACAAAATGGTAAGAATACTTGCAGATACCTGAGTGACTTTTCATCAGGTAATTACAGTGAGCACCATCTTAGAAAGATCTGCAGAAGGATTTCTGTCATTTTGTGTCCCACTGAACAATGATTCTAGACCTTGGGCCAGGTATTCTCTGAGCACTAAGAGAGATGGACAATCAGCTGGAAATATCTAGTCAACAAAAAAAAAGCCTTGGGACAAAAACACTCACCCTTCCTGAGTCACATCTACTTACATTTCCTATAATAGACATAAGGACCTGCTTCCTCTTTCTGTCTCATATCTCTGTCTTCCTTATACCCTTACAGTTCTACATTCTCCTCACTAAAATGTCCTGTATTTTATATCATAAAACAGAGAAAAATTACTCAGCAGAATTATGCCCTCAATATATTTGTTCATCAATAAGACACAAGGAACTTTTCTACATTCTAAAATCATGATCAGATTTTGGGGACATCTCAGTGCCTTTGATGAATCTCTGCTACCCCAAAACCCTCACCATAAGGAGACATTTCACCTTTGATGGCAAACAAGCTGATTCTTGGCATCAAGGATGATGCTCAGGTACCAAATCACCCCATGTTTATACATAGTTCATGGGATTATGAGTTCAAAGCCAGTAGATAATAATAGGTCCATACAAGATTGTCTTTTGAATATACTTGGTTTATCACAAAATCATTATTCATAATATCATACTAATATAAATGTTAAACTGACATCTCTCAAAGCATGGAACAGCAGTTATGTGGATATGCTGCTGTTGTGTACTAGTGGGCATTCTCATCCAGTGATGATGCTTTTAAAGTTTTCAGACTCGAGTCATGGATGCCTTGAAGTCATTCAGCTGTGGCAGCCTCAGTGTTAGGACTGATGGAGTTCTAGGATGTCCTTGTGAGATTAGGCCAATGATTATGACCAACAGGAAAACTGGTGTGCACTCTGTAACTGTTGATATCTCAGTGGTCACTGAAATGAAGGCAATGTAGAGCATCATGTCCTCTTGCATATGTGTATAAATACAGAGCAGAGAAATCATGTTTCCAGAACACAGCAGATTAGTCCAACAAACAATTACAAAAGTTTCAATAATTTTAACACTGAATTTTACAGAAATTTTGTACTATAAGATGTCACAGCTTTGGGCTAGGTCACTAGCTTTTCAATACAACATGAAGCTTACCTCATTAGAATGGTAGAGGTATGTCCTGGTCTAGGTTCTTATTTGAGCTGACCTCTGGCCTGACTTAGCTTCCTTCTAATGCCTAGTTCTTACCAGAGCATTCTTGTGCCAAACTTCTATCTCATAGCTTCTAAATCATTTCTGCTCATATGAAAAGATTTACAAATTAACAAAAATGGTTTTAAAGTTATGTTTCTTACACTTAGGGAATCAGAATGCTCACTCAGTTGTTTGTCTGTGAAATGTGTCTTTATTCCTAGACATTACATTTAAACTTCATCATTTTTTCTTTTGTTGCTTCATACAGAAAACAAGAGATATATAACAATAGGAAATACCTTTTTTGCTGATTAGTCACATACTAATCAACTCAGGAACTCAAAGTACATATTATATACAGAAGAAGGGTTGACTAGTTTGGGTGGGGGAATTTCGGTAGTGGGGTACTCCCGGGCTCTAAGTATCAGGGAAAAAGCGGAAAGGAGATGTGGTTGATAATTCTTGCATACACAGAGGTTGTGCATAAAGGTTAGTCTCTCATTGGCATGACTTCTTAGAACAGGGTAAGGTTGGCCATATACATTTTGTATATAGACGTGTCTTTATTATTCCCATGGGTCATAGGCACAGGGGAAATTAACATGGTCATGTCTATATTCCCAGTGCAAATTCAGTCCAGATTTATTGCACTCTCATAAGCATTGTTCAGTTTATTCTGGCAAATGTCACTTGTTGGCATATACCAACAAGTATTGGTTCTGCTTCTTATTTGTCTGAAGGTTTAAATGTTGTGCTGTACCAAGTCCAGTGCCATCCTTATGGGTGTGCTATGATATTTACTAGTAGCACACATGAGAATGGTGCTCTCAGATAAGCACAGAGCACAGGGAAAAATTTTTCCTAAAAAGATTCAGGAGAAAATCAACCTAACATTGCTTGTATGAACTTGAAATAATTTTCAACAAGATAAAGTTCAATGAGGCCTTTTCTTTAACAGTTCTACTCAGCATTTCACTTTATTGATTCTCTGAATGCCGACGTAGAGAAACCATTTACACTGTATGCTGATTCATTGGGTGATATACAGGGTTTTTTCCTGTTACAGGTGCCTGGAAACCTGACTAAAATCCCCTCAATTGACAATGAAGAATTTAAAAATTGTGAAATTGGAATGCTAAATATAAGGATATATTCCAGTAATACCTTGGTAGAAGAGCATACAACTCAATGATAGTAGGACCCAATTGAGAAACAAAAGGATGTAAGTGCAGAGAACAGAAAACAGCAAGTAGAGAAAGAAGGTGAATGCATGAACTTGTACCTGATAAAGTATGTGTACTATAAGACTATGCTCCAAAGTATTTACACTGAGCTGGCATCAAAAGAAAAGAGGCTCCTGACATTCTTTCCATCATAACATATTGGTATAATGAGTATTCCTTCCCAAAAATCACTATTCAAATATAGGCTAGGTTTCTTCTGCTTCTAGATTATGAATGGAGATGAAGCACAACAAATAAACACTATAATTTTAGCTATCTCTAAAGTACTTTAACACACATAATGATTGGGTATTTGGTTCTGCAATGCTACTCCCTGTAATTACTTTAATAAGTTTTCTCAATTCTTGAATATGAATATTTCTTGTTTGGAATCTAGAACTTGGAAATACTAGGAAGAAGCATAGCTTCCTTTTTTTCTTTCTGTCTGAGACATAACAAAGCTGTATTACCTAAAATACAATTGAGAATCCAGTCCAGGAAGTTCCAAAAGAATGTGTGAGAAACTTCAAAATATAAGTTGATGCTTTCTGAGGCTCTCAGGCTAGAAGGACCTTGGTACAACTCTGAAAAATCAGGTAGACCAGTCAAATTATATTAATACCCTTACATTTCAAAGACACTCATGAATAGACCTAAGATCTTTCAATATGAAATAAATACCTTCACTACTAGAAGCTCTTCATAGTAAATCTCACACACTATCAATGTGGCCAAACAGAAAATCAAGTTCATGCTTTCATCTGAAAGGACGTGCTGATCACTAGATTTAACTCTGGTTTATTTTGCTCCGACTCCAGTGTACAGACTCATTCTTCAATGCTAATGAATACCACTAAGACCCTGCTTCAGCAGAATATATGAATTTGAGGGGCAAATATTTGGAATAAACTCAGACATTTGAGTGGCTTTACATCAGGCATTTATAATTAACTCTACCATGGAAAGATATATTAACGAACTTCCACCTTTCTCTGTCCCAGAGACAAATGACTCTGGACCTTGCGTCAGGTTCTCTTTGAGCAGTAAGAGATAGATACAATCAGCAGGAAAGAGCAAGTCAACAGGAATATAAGCCTTGGGCCAAAACAGCCCACCTTTTCTGTGTCACATCTACTTTCCTGCACTCTGATATACACGAAGACCTATATCCTCATTCTGTCATGACTCTACCTTCATTAAATTCTTTAATTCCATATCTTCCTCATTGAAATACCAACTCAAACAACAATATATGAAGCCTAATAACTTGTAGTGATGTTTTGATAAATGACTAGGAAGGCATGATCAGGCTTTTACAGAACATGACTGTTGGCAGGTTTTTCATGCCTCAGTGGGTATCCATGAATGTGAACATTTAAGCTAGCACAAGTGGTTTTCAGGATATAAATGTAAAACTGGGACATGAGTTCTTTTGAAAATTGAGTTGGAGCATAAGGATGTGTTGAGGATTGCTAGTATACCCTGTAAAAACGTACAAAGCATTCAGAGAAGAAAAATATCATCTAAAATGAAATGTATACATCTCCATATTTAATGTGTATTCAGAGAGAGCAAGTCTTTTTTAACATAAGTTCAAGAAGATAGACTTTTGACACTATCCAAATCAGAGTCATATACTTTTATTTTTCCAGCCCACAAATTTTGGAAATGTAGTGCCAACGAAAATTTCTACATGATTTTCCCTCTTCTTTGAGTCTGAAAAGTAATCAGAATTTTTTGGATGTTTTCACCAGCCTCTAAGGAAAAATATATAAATGATTATAATATAAAAGACTTCATGTAAAGTACTGAAGAGAACACAGTTTTAAATCAATCCATGCCACATTCACTGTGTCACCAAAGTTGTTCATTTCTGTGCTTAAGAACACTTTCCCATGCTTTTCTCCCCATGGTGTAGTTGGATCAATTTTACATTTTCATCTCATACTACTCTCTCTGTCCTTAAACTCTGGGAAAAGAATGCAATAGATAACATTTATTTCTAACTAAACTTTTGGAAATGGTCGCCATATGGACTTGTTGCTCCAGGTTAATAGAGGCCATGAGAAGTAGTCTCAGTATACTATACGTACACATTCTCCAAATGGTGAGGGAAACAGAACCTGATCACCCTGTTTTGAAAATGATTGTGATTAATCTTTCAGTGATATTTGGGACTTATGACCACTCATATGTCTATACACTTGCAACAGGAAATGAAAATCCAATCTGGTGTTCTTCTGAACTGTTCCAGGTACCCAACGAAGGCTGTATGATATTTCATCATCTTTCACTCTTGCCATTCAGCATTCAATTTACTATCAAGTATTTGAGAATCTGAGGCCTTTACCACATGGGAGGCTAGGAAGACATCAGAAGTCATGTCTCAGCAACCTGAAGAGATAAGAAATATTAAGACATGACCATGGTTTTTAAATGTACTTAATATATCCTGAGAATTCAAGCCTTCCATGGTTAATAAAATACTTTGAACTACATTTCAAAATATGTATCAAAAATTTTCCTTTACATTTTTTTTCATTGAAAAGGTAAGTAAAGGAAAGCAAAATCACTTTATAATAAAATTAAAGATTTACATGGAAAATAATTCAGATAAACTCGCTAAAATTGACAATTTTCATGGAAAATTATAGTAAAGTGGTAGACATGTAAGACATTGCTAAATTAATGGAAATATGGGATAGAAACATTTTATGATAGAATTGAAGATTTACATGGAAAATATTTCTGGTAAAATTGTAGAAAATATAGAAAAACTTGTTAGAATTGAAGATTATCATGGAAAATATTATAAAGATATAATAATGGTAGGTATAAAAGTATTCCTGAGTTGGTTGAAAGTGGAATTATAAACATTTTCTGATAAACTTGAAGATTTACATGGAAAATATTTCTGATAAAATTGAAGAAATATATAGAAAAACATTAAATTAAAGATTATCATGGAAATTATACAGATAAAATGATAGGCATAAAGATAATTCTAAGTTGATTGATGGTGGAATTATAAACATTTTCATATAACATTGAAGATTTACATGGAAAATATTTCTGGTAAAATTCAAGAAATAAATAGACATGTTAAAATTGACTATTTAATGGAAAATTTTACATAAAATGGTAGATATAAAAACTCTTTCTAAATTGATTAAATGTGGAATTAGAAACATTTGTGATAAAATCAAAATTTACATTGAAAACATTTCTCATAAAATAGAGGAGTATATAGAAAGACATTAAAACTGAACATTATCATGAAAAATAATGCAAATAAAATGGTAGACATAAAAATTACTAAGTTAATTAAAAGGGGAATTACAAACATTTTCTGATAAAATTGAAGATTTACATGGGAAATATTTCATTAGTCTTTGTCTTTTCGTTGGGGAGTTGAGTCTATTGTTGTTAAGAGATATTAGGGTATAGTGATTGTTGCTTCTTGTTACTTTTGATGTTATTTTCATGTTTAGGTGGGTATCTTCTTTTGGGTTTGTTGGAAGAAGATTACTTTCTTGCTTTTTCTAGGGTGTAGTTTCCTTCTTGTGTTGGCATTTTCCATCAACTATCCTTTGTAGGACTGGATTTGTAGACAGATATTGTGTAAATTTGGTTTTATCATGAAATATCTTGGTTTCTCCATCTATGATGATTGAGAGTTTTGCTGGGTATAGTAGCTTGGGCTGGCATTTGTGTTCTCTTAGGATCTGTATGAGGTCTGCCCAGGATCTTCTAGCTTTCATTGTCTCTGGTGAGAAGTCTGGTGTGATTCTGATAGGTCTGTCTTTATAAGTTACTTACCCTTTTACCCTTACTGCTTTTAATATTCTTTCTTTGTATAGTGACTTTGGTGTTTTGATAGTATGGGCTGGGAGGATGTTCTATTCTGGTCCATTCTGTTTGTACTTCTGAAAACTTCTTGTATGCTCATGGGCATCTCTTTCTCTAGGTTAGGGAAGTTTTCTTCTACAATTTTGTTGAAGATACTTACTGGGCCTTTAAGATGCAAATTCTCACTCTCCTCTATACCTATAATCCTTAAGTTTGGCCTTCTCATTGTGTCCTGGAGTTACCCGATGTTTTGGGTTACCAGCTTTATGCATTTTGCATTATCTTTGACTGTTGAGTCAATGTTTTCTATGGTATCTTAAGCACCTGAGGTTCTTTCTTCTCTCATTTATTCTGTTGTTGATGCTTGCTTGCACCTATGAGTCCTAAATTCTTTTTTTTTTTTTTTTGTCTGTTTACTATATTCGATATTTTTTGATGGATATGTAGTATTCTTTTTTTATACAATATATTTTTATTTGCATTTCAAATAATTTCCCCTTTTCTAGCCCCCCACTCCCCGAAAGTCCCATAAGCCCCCTTCCCTCCCCCTGACCCCCACCCACCCCCTTCCCACTTCCCTGTTCTGGTTTTGCCCTATACTGCTTCACTGAGTCTTTCCAGAACAAGGGGCCACTCCTCTGTTCTTCTTGTATCTCATTTGATGTGTGGATTGTATTTTGGGAATTCCAGTTTTCCAGGCTACTATACACTTATTAGTGAGTGCATACCATGATTGATCTTTTGAGACTGGGTTACCTCACTTAGTATGATGTTCTCTAGCTCCATCCATTTGCCTAGGAATTCCATGAATTCTTTGTTTCTAATGGCTGAATAGTACTCCATTGTCTATATATACCACAGTTTTGCATCCATTCTTCTGTTGAGGGATACCTGGGTTCTTTCCAGCTTCTGGCTATTATAAATAGGGCTGCTATGAACATAGGGGAGCATGTATCCCTATTACATGCTGGGGAAACTTCTGGGTATAAGCCCAGGAGTGGTATAGCAGGATTTTCTGGAAGTGAGGTGCCCAGTTTTCTGAGGAACTGCCAGACTGATTTCCAGAGTGGTTGTACCAATTTGCAACCCCACCAAGCAGTGGAGGGGTGTTCCTCTTTCTCCACATCCTGGCCATCACCTGCTGTCTCCTGAATTTTTAATCTTAGCCATTCTGACTGGTGTAAGGTGAAATCTCAGGGTTGTTTTGAATTGCATTTCCCTAATGACTAAAGAAGTTGAGCATTTTTTAAGATGCTTCTCTGCCATCTGAAGTTCTTCGGATGAAAATTCTTTGTTTAACTCTGTACCCCATTTTTAATAGAGTTATTTGGTTTTCTGGAGTCTAACGTCTTGAGTTCTTTATATATATTGGATATTAGCCCTCTCTCTGATGTAGGGTTGGTGAAGATCTTTTCCCAATTTGTTGATTGCTGACTTGTCCTTTTGATGGTGTCCTTTGCCTTACAGAAACTTTGTAATTTTATGAGGTCCCATTTGTCAATTCTTGATCTTAGAGCATTCGCTATTGGTGTTCTGTTCAGGCACTTTCCCCCTGTACCGATGTCCTCAAGGGTCTTCCCCAGTTTCTTTTCTATTAGCTTCAGAGTGTCTGGCTTTATGTGGAGGTCCTTGATCCATTTGGAGTTGAGCTTAGTACAAGGAGACAAGGATGGATCAATTCGCATTCTTCTGCATGCTGACCTCCAGTTGAACCAGCACCATTTGTTGAAAAGGCTATCTTTTCCATTGGATGTTTTCAGCCCCTTTGTCGAAGAGCAAGTGGCCATAAGTGTGTGGGTTCATTTCTGGATCTTCAATCCTGTTCCATTGATCCTCCTGCCTGTCACTGTACCAATACCATGCAGTTTTTAACACTATTGCTCTGTAGTATTGCTTGAGGTCAGGGATACTGATTCCCCTAGAAGTTCTTTTGTAGTTGAGAATAGTTTTAGCTATACTGGGTTTTTTGTTATTCCAGATGAATTTGAGAATTGCTCTTTCTAATTCTGTAAAGAATTGAGTTGGGATTTTGATGGGTATTGCATTGAATCTGTATAGTGCTTTAGGCAAAATGGCCATTTTAACTATATTGATTCTACCGATCCATGAGCATGGGAGGTTTTCCCATTTTTTGAGGTCTTCTTCCATTTCCTTCTTCAGAGTCTTGAAGTTCTTGTCATACAGATCTTTCACATGTTTGGTAAGAGTCACCCCAAGGTACTTTATACTGTTTGTGGCTATTTTGAAGGGTCATTTCCATAACTTCTTTCTCAGCCTGCTAATCCTTTGAGTATAGGAAGGCTACTGATTTGCTTCAGTTGATTTTATAACCAGCCCCTTTGCTGAAGTTGTTTATCAGCTATAGGAATTCTCTAGTGGAGTTTTTTTTTTTTGTTTTTGTTTTTGTTTTTGTTTTTTTTTTTTGGATCACTTACGCAGACTATCATATCATCTGCAAATATTGATAGTTTGACTTCTTCATTTCCAATTTGAATACATTTGACCTCCGTATGTTGTCTAATTGCCCAAGCTAGTGCCTCAAGTACAATATTGAAAAGAAATGGAGAAAGGGGCAGCCCTGTCTAGTCCCTGATTTTAGTGGGATTGCTTCAAGTTTCTCTCCAATTAGTTTGATGCTGGCTACCGGTTTGCTGTATATTGCTTTTACTATGTTTAGGTATGGGCCTTGAATTCCTGTTCTCTCCAAGACTTTAAGCATGAAAGGATGCTGAATTTTGTCAAATGCTTTTTCAGCATCCAATGAAATCACCATGTGGTTTTTTGCTTTGAGTTTGATTATGTAGTGGATTGTATTGATGGATTTCCGTATATTGAACCAACCCTGCATCCCTGGAATAAAGCCTACTTGATCATGGTGGATGATCATTTCCATTGAGGTCTTCTTCCATTTCTTTCTTCAGTCTTGAAGTTCTTGTCATACAGATCTTTCACATGTTTGGTAAGAGTCACCCCAAGGTACTTTATACTGTTTGTGGCTATTGTGAAGGGTGTCATTTCCATAACTTCTTTCTCAGCCTGCTTATCCTTTGAGTATAGGAAGGCTACTGATTTGCTGTCTTCATTGATCACAAGAACATATGTGTTCTTGGATTCAGTTCGCAAGAATTTTATTGAATATTTTTTGCATCAATGTTCATAAGGGAAATTGGTCTGAAGTTCTCTTTCTTTGTTGGACCTTTGTGTGGTTTTGGTATCAGTGTAATTGTGGCTTCGTAGAAGGAATTGTGTAGTGTTCCTTCTGTTTCTATTTTGTGGAATAGTTTGAAGAGTATTGGTGTTAGGTCTTCTTTGAAGATCTGATAGATTTCTTCACTGAAACCATCTGGCCCTGTCCTTTTTTTGATTGGAAGACTTTCTATGATCCCTTCTATTTCTTTAGTGGTTATGGGACTGTTTAGATGATTTATTTGGTCCTGATTTAACTTTGGTATTTGGTATCTGTCTAGGAAATTGTCCATTTCCTCCAGATTCTCCAGTTGTGTTGAGAATAGGCTTTTGTAGTAGGATCTGAAGATTTTTTGGATTTCCTCTGTTTCTGTTGTTATATCCCGCTTTTCATTTCTAATTTTGTTAATTTAGATACTTTCTCTGTGCCCTTTGGTTAGTCTGGCTAAGGGTTTATCTATCTTGTTTATTATCTCAAAGAACCAGCTCCTGGATTCGTTTATTCTTTGTATGGTTCTTTTTGTTTCCACTTGATTGATTTCAGCCCTGGGTTTGATGATTTCCTGTCTTCTACACCTCCTGGGTGAATTGGCTTCTCTTTGTTCCAGAACTTTCAGGTGTGTCATTAAGCTGGTAGTGTATGCTCTCTCCATTTTCTTTTTGGAGGCACTAAAGGCTATGAGTTTTGCTCTTAGCACTGCTTTCATTGTGTCCCAAAGATGTGGGTATGTTGTGCTTTCATTTTCATTAAATTCTAAAAAGTCTCTGATTTTTCTTTATTTCTTCTTTGGCCAAGGTATCATTGAGTAGAATATTTTTAAGCCTCCATGTGTACGTGAGCTTTCTGATTTTTGTTGTTGTTGTTGTTTTTGTTTTTGTTGTTTGTTTTATGGTTTTTTGTTTGTTTGTTTGTTTGTTTTGCTATTGAAAACCACTCTTACTCCACAGTGATCTGATAAGAGACATGGGATTAGTTCGATCTTCTTATATTGTTGAGGTCTGTCTTGTGACCAATTATATGGTTGATTTTGGAGAAGGTACAATGAGGTGCTGAGAAAAAGGTATATTCATTTGCTTTAGGGTGAAATGTTCTATGAATATCAGTCAAATCCAATTGGTCCAAAACTTCAATTAGTTTTACAGTGTCCCTGTTTAGTTTCTGTTTTCCTGATCAGTCCATTGAGGAGAGTGGAGTGTTGAAGTGCCCCACAATTATTGTGTTAGGTCCAATGTGTGCTTTGAGCTTTAGTAGAGTTTCTTTTACGAATGAGGGTGTCCTTGCATTTGGCACATAGATGTTCAGAATTGAAAGTTCTTCTTGGTGGATTTTTCCTTTGACCAGCAAGAACTGTCCTTCTGTGTCTCTTTTGATGATTTTAGGTTAAAAGTCAATTTTATCTGATATTAGAATGGCTACTCTGGCTCGTTTCCCAAGACCATTGGCTTGTAAAATTGTCTTCCAGCCTTTTACTCTAAGGTAGTTTTTGTCTTTGACACTGAGCTGTGTCTCTTATATGCAGCAAAAAGTAGGGTCCTGTTTCCTTATCCAGTCTGTTAGTCTATGTGTTTTTATTGGGGAATTGAGTCCATTGATGTTAAGAGATATTAAGGAATAGTGATTATTTCTTCCCATCATTTTTTATGTTATTTTTATATTTGAGTGGTTTTCTTCTTTTGGGTTTGATGAAGGAATGTAACTATCTTGCTTTATCCAGAGTGTAGTTTCCCTCCTTATATTGGAGTTTTCATCCTATTATTCTTTGCAGAGCTGGGTGGAAAGATATTGTGTAAATTGTTTTTGTCATGGCATATCTTGCTTTCTCCCTCTATGGTGAATGAGAGTTTTTCTGGGCATAGTAGTCTTGGCTGACATTTGTGTTCTCTTAGAGTCTTCATGAGATCTGCCCAGGATCTTCTAGCTTTCATGGTCTCTGGTGAGAAGTCTGGTGTGATTCTGATAGGTCTTCCTTTGTATGTTACTTGGCCTTTGTCTCTTACTGCCTTTAGTATTCTTTCTTTATTTAGTGAATTTGGGGTTTTCATTATTATGTGATGGAAGGAATATCTGCTCAGATCCAGTCTGTTTGGAGTTCTGTAGGCTACTTGTATGTTAATGGACATCTCTCTCTTTAAGTTGGGAAAGTTTTCTTTCATAATTTTGTTGAAGATATTTGCCCTTTCAGTTGTAGATCTTCACTCTCATCTATTCCTATAATCCTTAGGTTTGGTCTTCTCATTGTGTCCTGGATTTCCTGGATGTTCTGGGATACAAGCTTTTTGCATTTTGCATTTTCTTTGACTGTTGGAGTCAATGGTTTCAATGATATCTTCGGTATCTGAGATTCTTTCCTCCATCTCTTGTATTCTGTTGTCTATATTTGCATCTATGGCCACTGATTTCTTCTCAAGGTTTTCTATCTCCAAATTTGTCTCCCTTTGTGATTTCTCATTTGTTTCTACTTCTGTTTCATATCCAGGATGGTTTTGCTCAGTTCCATCCAGTTTTATATCCAGTTTGTTTTTGTTTTCCTGTAATTCGTTAAGAGATTTCTGTGTTTCCTCTTTCATGACTTCTGCCTGTTGACTCAAGTTCTCCTGTATTTCTTTAAGTTTTTTGTTTGTTTGTTTGTTTGTTTTTGCATTTCTTCCTTATTGGCTTCTATCTCTTGAGCCTATTCTCCTGAGTTTCTTAAAGTGATTTTTGTGTTTCTATTATATGGGTTTCTAGCTTATTCATGTTCACCTGTGTTTCTTTAAGAGATTCATTTATGTCCTTTTTGTGTTCTTTTAGCAGCATCATGACCAGTGATTTTAAATCCAAATCTTGGTACTCTGGTGAGCCCAGCAGGCCCCGGCAGAAGCCTTCAGATGTCTGCTTCAGGATCTGAACAGCTGCGAACATAGCACTTGGTCTCCAGGAAGTGCAAGAGGCCTGGTGTGCACCCAGAGGCAGACTGGGAGCATACAGCTTGCTCTGGTGGTTCAGCACCACAGAGCTTAGGTTCCAGTCCTTAGGCCTCTGGCGGGAGCCTTCAGATGTCCTCTTCCGGATCCAGAAGCTCCTGGACTACAACACCACGCCTCCAGGCCCTGAAAGAGACCAGAGGGGCACCCGGGAGGCTGGCTGGGAGGAGTCAGTGTGCTCTGGTGAGTCCAGCAGGCCCTGGCGGTTGGGAGCCTTCGGATCTGAACAGCCTGGGCCACAGCACCCTGTCTCCAGGCAGTACAGGAGTTGATAGTTTGACTTGTTCCTTTCCAATTTGTATCCCTTTGAATTCCGTATGTTATATAATTTCCCGAGCTAGTACCTCAAGTACAATATTGAAAAGGTAAGAAGAAAGTGGCAGCCCTGTCTAGTCCCTGATTTTAGTGGGATTGCTTCAAGTTTCTCTCCATTTAGTTTCAAGTGGCTAACGGTTTGCTGTATATTGCTTTTACTATGTTTAGGTATGGACCTTGAATTTCTGTTCTTTCCAAGACTTTAAACATGAAAGGATGTTGAATTTTGTCAAATGCTTTTTCAGCATCCAATGAAATGACCACGTGGTTTTTTTCTTGGAGTTTGTTTATGTAGTGGGTTGCATTGATGGATTTCCATATATTGAACCATCCCTGCATCCCTGGGATAAAGCCTACTTTGCCATGGTGGATGATCATTTTTATGTGTTCTTGGATTCAGTTGGCAAGAATTTTATTGAGTATTTTTGCATCGATGTTCATAAGGGAAATTGGTCTGAAGTTCTCTTTCTTTGTTGGATCTTTGTGTGGTTTTGGTATCAGTGTAATTGTGGCTTCGTAGAAGGAATTGGGTAGTGTTCCTTCTGTTTCTATTTTGTGGAATAGTTTGAAGAGTATTGGTGTTAAGTCTTCTTTGAAGGTGTGATAGAATTCTGCACTGAAAACATCTGGTCCTGTGCTTTTTTGGTTGGAAGACTTTCTATGACCCGTTCTATTTCTTTAGGGGTTATGGGTTAGGGGTTATCTGATCTTGATTTCATTTTGGTATTTGGTATCTGTCTAGGAAATTGTCCACTTCCTCCAGATTTTCCAGTTTTGTTGAGTGTAGTCTTTTTGTAGTATGATCTGAAGATTTTTTAAATTTCCTTAGTTTCTGTTGTTATATCTCCCTTTTCATTCTTAATTTGGATACTGTCTTTGTGCCCTTTGGTTAGTCTGGCTAAGGGTTCTTCTATCTTTTTTATCTTCTCAAAGAAACAGCTCCTGGTTTTGTTGATTCTTTGTATGGTTCTCTTTGTTTCTACTTGATTGATTTCAGCCCTGAGTTTGAAGATTTCCTGTGTTCTACTCCTCCTGGTTGAATTTGCTTCTTTTTGTTCCAGGACTTTCAGGTGTTCTGTTAAACGGCTAGTGTATGTTTTCTCCAGTTTCTTTTTGTAGACACTCAGGGCTATAAGTTTTCCTCTTAGCACTGCTTTCATTGTGTCCCATAAATTTGTGTACGCTGTGGCTTCATTTTCATTAATTCTAAGAAGTCTTTTATTTCTTTCCTTATTTCTTCCTTGACCAACGTGTCATTGAGTAGAGTATTTTTCAGCTTCCATGTGTATGTGGGCTTTCTGTTGTTTTTGTTGCTATTTAAGACCACTCTTACTCCATAGAGTAAGACCACTCTTACTCCATAGTGATCTGATAGGAGGCATGGGATTAGGTCGATCTTCTTATATTTGTTGAGGTCTCTTGTGACCAATTATATGGTCATTTTGGAGAAGGTACCATAAGGTGCTGAGAAAAAGATATATTGTTCATAAAGCAAAAGCTTTAGGAAGAAATGTTATATATATGTTATATGGAACTGGAGAAAACAATATATATATATATATATATATATATGTTATATATTTAACATAAATATATGTTAAATCCAATTAGTCCAAAGCTTCAATTAGTTTCACTGTGTCCCTGTTTAGTTTCTGTTTTCCTAATCAGTCCATTGGGGATAGTGGAGTGTTGAAGTCACCCACAATTATTGTGTTAGGGGCAATGTGTGCTTTGAGCTTTAGTAAAGTTTCTTTTACGAATGATGGTGCCCTTGCATTTGGAGCATTGATGTTCAAAATTGAGAGTTCTTCTTGGTGTATGTTTCCTTTGATCAGTAAGAAGTGTCCTTACATGTCTCTTTTGATGCCTTTAGGTCTATTTTACATGATTTTAGAATGGCTACTCCAGGTGCTTTCCTGGGACCATTTGCTTGCAAAATTGTCTTCCACCCTCTTAATCTGAGGTAGTGTTTATCTTTGACACTGAGGTGTGTTTCCTGTATGCAACAAAATGTAGGGTCCTGTTTATGTATCCAGTCTGTTAGCCTATGCCTTTTTATTGAAAAACCGAGTCCATTGATGTTAAGAGATATTAAGGAATAGTGATTATTACTTACTGGGTTTTTTGATGTTATTTTTATATTTGAGTGGTTATCTTCTTTTGGGTTTGATGGAAGAAAGTTACTATCATGCTTTTTCCAGGGTGTAGATTCCCTCCTTGTATTGGTGTTTTCCACCTACTATCCTTTGTAGGGCTGGGTTTGTGGAAAGATATTGTGTATATTTGGTTTTATCATGGAATATCTTGGTTTTTCCATCTATAGTGATTGAGAGTTTTGCTGGGTATAGTAGTCTTGGCTGGCATTTGCTTTCTCTTAGAGTCTGTATGAGATCTGCCCAGGATCTTCTAGCCTTCATAGTCTCTAGTGAGAAGTCTGTTGTAATTCTGATAGGTCTTCATTTATATGTTACTTGGCCTTTTTGTCTTACTGCTTTCAATATTCTTTCTTTGTCTAGTACATTTGGGGTTTTGATTATTATGTGATATGAGGTACTTCTGTTCTGGTCCAGTCTGTTTGGAGTTCTGTAAACTTCCTATATATTCATAGGCATCTCTCTCTTGAGGTTAGGGAAGTTTTCTTCCATAATTTTATTGAAAATATTTGCTGGCCCTTTAAGTTGTAAATCTTCACTCTCATCTGTACCTATAATCCTTAGGTTTGGTCTTCTCACTGTGTCCTGGATTTCCTGGATGTTTTGGGTTACAAGATTTTTGCAATTTGCATTTTCTTTAACTGTTGAGTCGATGGTTTCTATGGTATCTTCAGCATCTGAAATTCTTTCCCTTGTAAGGGCTTCTACCTTTTGATTCATGTTTTCCTGAATTTCTTTAAGAGATTTATTTATGTCCTTCTTGTGTTCCTCTAACAGCATCATGACCAGTGATTTTAAATCTAAATCTTGTTTTTCTGGTGTGTTGTGGATATTTGCATCTATGGCCCCTGATTTCTTCCCAAGGTTTTCTATCTCAAATGTGGTCTCCCTTTGTGATTTCTTAGTTGTTTCTACTTCTATTTTTAGATCCTGGATGGTTTTTCTCAGTTTCTTCACTTGTTTGTTTGTGTTTTCTTGTAATTCTTTAAGAGGTTATTGTGTTTCCTCTTTCATGACTTCTGCCTGTTGACCCAAGTTCCCCTGTATTTCTTTTGGTGATTTTTGCATTTCCTCCTTATTGGCTTCTATCTGTTGATCCATATTCTCCTGAATTTCTTTAAATGATTGTTGTGTTTCCCTTGTAAGGGCTTCTACCTTTTGATTCATGTTTTCCTGAATTTCTTTAAGAGATTTATTTATGTCCTTCTTGTGTTCCTCTAACAGCATCATGACCAGTGATTTTAAATCTAAATCTTGTTTTTCTGGTGTGTTGGGGTATCCAAGACTTGCTGTTGTTGGAGTATTGAGTTCAGATGCTCCCATATTGCTTTGATTTCTGTTACTAACGTTCCTACATTTGCCTTTTGCTATCTGATTATCTCTGGCATTTGTTGGTCCTGTTGTCACTGGCTGGTGCTTGAAACTCCTGTGTGCCTGTAAGGCTATTTCTGCACCACTGGAGGACTAGTTTTCCCCTGGCACAGATTGCTGATGTGCTGTCTTACTCTTGAGTGCCATTGGAGCCCTGGGGTGACTTACCCAAGCAATGTTATAGTCAGGTTGACTCTGTGTACCTGAAGCTGCCTGTCTGCTCTTTTTGGTAGCAAAGATGGCGGATGCTGCAGAAATCTTTTCCATGTGCTGATCACTCTGCAGGGCAAACATTCCCCAACAGGGCTGGCACACAGATGGCTCACAGAGCTGCCCAGGTCCTGGGTGCAGGCAGAAGTCTGAAAGGCTGCATCCCAGCGATGTTAGACTCAGGATATCACTGTGTACCTAGCACGGCCTGTCTGGTCCATCTGGGAGCCAAGATGATGGAGAACCCCTCCAAATGATGATCAGTCTGCAGTGCAAATGTCCCCTGACAAGGCTGGCACATAGATGGCCTGCAGACCTGCCCAGGCCCTGGACACAGGCAGAAGCCTGACGGGCTGCGTCCCAAGCAATATTATACTTGGGATATCTCTGTAAACCTGGTGCTGCTTGTCTGGTCCGTCCAGGAGCCAGGATAGTGGATACCCTCTCCAATAATATATATCTTAATAGTCCCTTTTTAAAAGACTGATGCAATAGAAACTACATTTCCTTAGGACTCTTGTCAAGGAAAGCACAAAATCAAAAGCAGTAACCAAATATGTACACTGACAAAAAGCAATGATGGATGCTAAATAAGGGAAGTGGAAATAGAGGATTATTGTTCAGTGTCTAGAGAAAACTTCAAGAAAAAAATTCTTCTAAATATCTCTTTATGGTTCTGTCAAACAATGTGTGTGCTCTTAAGGTAATCAGAATAGGTCCTGAAAGTGGTAAATACAGACACTTCCCATTGTCACAATTTTATCACAATGAAGAGGAATGGTAACTTTCTGCTTCTAGGTGGTGATTCATATTATTCTCAAATAGAAAAGGCAGAAAATTTACTGAATCCATTCACACAATCTTCATTTGTATTCCCAATCCTATGGCTCAGCCATGAATATCATCGTCTTCTTTGTCTGTGACTGTTCTTCTAAAGATTGTCATGAGATCCATCCATGCTACTCTATGACTCCCAGAGTCTGTGTTCTCTTGAAGGTTAGAATGGGATGTTTTAGTTACCATCTCTTGCATGGGCATAGTCATTATATTTTCTTTCATGGTTTGTCCATACCTATGGACTGTGTCTGTATAGTATTCTGATAACTGAAGGTCTGCTTATGTCCAATCTATGATCTAAGGATCCAATCATAGATTGAGATAAATTTGAGAATTGCTCTTTCTAACTATATGAAGAATTGCGTTTCGATTTTGATGGGTATTGCGTTGAATCTGTATATTGCTTTTGGCAAAATGGCCATTTTAATTATATTAATCCTGCCGATCCATGAGCACGGGAGGTTTTTCCATTTTTTGAGGTCTTCCTCTATTTCCTTCTTCAGAGTCTTGAAGTTCTTGTCATATAGATCTTTCACTTGTTTGGTAAGAGTCACCCCAAGGTACTTTATACTGTTTGTGGCTATTGTGAAGGGTGTCATTTCCCTAATTTCTTTCTCAGCCTGCTTATCCTTTGAGTATAGGAAGGCTACTGATTTGCTTGAGTTGATTTTATAACCTGCCACTTTGCTGAAGTTGTTTATCAGCTGTAGGAGTTCTCTAGTGGAGTTTTTTTGGATCACTTAGGTAGATTATCATATCTGCAAATAATGATAGTTTGACTTCTTCCTTTCCAATTTGTATCCCTTCGACCTCCTTATGTTGTCTAATTGCACGAGCTAGTACCTCAAGTACAATATTGAAAAGATAAGGAGAAAGTAGGCAGCCCTGTCTAGTCCCTGATTTTAGTGGGATTGCTTCAAGTTTCTCTCCATTTAGTTTGATGTTGGCTACCGGTTTGCTGTATATTGCTTTTACTATGTTTAGGTATGGGCCTTGAATTCCTGTTCTTTCCAAGACTCTAGGCAGGAAAGGATGCTGAATTTTTCAAATGCTTTTTCAGCATCCAATGAAATGACCATGTGGTTTTGTTCTTTGAGTTTGTTTATGTAGTGGATTGCATTGATGGATTTCCATATATTGAACCAACCCTGCATCCCTGGGATAAAGCCTACTTGATCATGGTGGATGATCGTTTTTATGTGTTCTTGGATTCGGTTGGAACGAATTTTATTGAGTATTTTTGCATCGATGTTCATAAGGGAAATTGGTCTGAAGTTCTCTTTCTTTGTTGGATCTTTGTGTGGTTTTGGTATCAGCGTAATTGTGGCTTCATAGAAGGAATCCGGTAGTGTTCCTTCTGTTTCTATTTTGTGGAATAGTTTGAAGAGTATTGGTGTTAGGTCTTCTTTGAAGGTCTGATAGAATTCTGCACTGAAGCCATCAGGTCCTGGGCTTTTTTTGGTTGGAAGGCGTTCTATGACCCCTTCTATTTCTTTAGAGGTTATGGGACTGTTTAGATGATCTATTTGGACCTGATTTAATTTGGTATTTGGTATCTGTCTAGGAAATTGTCCATTTCCTCCAGATTCTCCAGTTGTGTTGAGTATAGGCTTTTGTAGTAGGATCTGATGATTTTTCTTTTAATCTCAGTTTGAAGACTGTGGATATAAGTTCTAGAGAGCACATAAGGTTTTAGGTGCTAGGTTAAGCAATCCTATGCCTTTTCCATTGGTGTTTTGTCTTCTTCCCAATGACTGCCTATTGTTTCTAGGTTTGATACTATTAAAATATCAGTATTAGCTGGGCAGTGGTGGCGCACGTCTTTAATCCCAGCACTTGGGAAGCAGAGGCAGGTGAATTTCCAATTTCCAGGACAGCCTGGACTACAGAGTGATTTCCAGAAGAGGCAAGGCTACCCAGGGAAATCCTGTCTTGAAAGAAAATGTACCAGTACCAATAAGATGTAAAACATATCATCAAATATGATGCAGTAAGATTGTTTATATCATTGCATTGAGGTTTCCACTTTCTTTCTCCTTTTATTTGATTGCCAGATTATTTTGAATTTCGGTCAGGTTTATAGGGACCTTTAACATAGAAAGGACTTGTGGCCATCACAAGAGGAATCATCCTTGAGTATCAAAGCTTTCTATGTGTTCTGAGAAGCAATTAGGGTTCTAATTGGAAATTGTAATTAGTAGTGATGAGAGAGCAGTCTCCATTGTGTTGGGAAGCATACTTTGTTTGAGGTGTGCACAAATATGTGCAAGAGAACTCTTAAATATGTTTAGATTTTTCTGACATTGGGATGACACTCATGTATTAAAATTAAAACTTCAACCAAACAGGGTTGAAACTAGAATAGAAGAAATTTCATAAGTTAAAGTCTCTGAATATCTTAAACTTTGTGGCTATTCACTTTCAGGGAAAATTATCTATTTTGCAACATCTAGACATTAGGTTTCTTTTTCAGTTTTGGACAGAAAATGGTATTGTAGACCATGTGTTGTTAAACATGCTCTTTACTCATTAAGTTTTACAGATTCTGATGGAGTCTAGTTTGGACTGGGAGCTGCAGAGATCTACTAGCTCCAACATTTGAGCATCTCTGGTTGACTCTGATTAGAATGCACCCTTTTCCTGAGATCACCACAGACTTAGAAGCAATTTTGTTGATATTATCTGTATATCAAAATAGAGTAACAAATACATTTTAAAAATATTGAAAAATTGAGTTCTCTTCACTGAATTACTTCCTTTTTTTTCTATATTCTATGTTTACATTCCAAATAATTTTCCCTTTCCCAGTTCCCCCCTCCCCATAGGTTCCCTAAACCCTCTTCCCTCTGCCCATTCTCCTATCAACCCCCTCCTACGTCTTTGTCCTGGTACTCCCCTACAATGCTAGAACAAGCCTTTTCAGGATCCGGGACCTCTCCTTCCTTCTTCTTGGGATTCATATGATATGTGAATTGTGTCTTGGGTATTCAGAGTTTCTGAGCTAATATCCATTTATCAGTGACTGTATTCTATGTGTGTTCTTTTGTGACTGGGTTCCCTCACTTAGGATGATATTTTCTAGATCCAACTATTTGTCTAAACATTTTATGAATTCATTGTTTTTCATTGCTGAGTAGTATTGCATTATGTAGTTATACCACATTTTCTGTATCCATTCCTCCATTGAGGGACATCTGTGTTTTTTCCAGCTTCTGGCTATTATAAATAGGGCTGCTATGAACATAGTGGAACATGTGTCCTTATTGCATGCTGGGGAATCCTCTGGGTATATGCCCAGGAGTGGTATTGCAGGGTCCTCCAGAAGTGTTATGCCCAGTTTTCTGAGGCACAGCCAGACTGATTTCCAGAGTGGTTGTACCAACTTGCATATTTAATATAGAAAGAGTAGTAAATGGAATTTCAAAAACATTTCTAATTTTAGAGTTTCCTCACAGAGCTCTAGAAAAAAATATATCCTTATTCATAAACACCATTTAAGTCCCCAATTACAACAAAAAATATGAAGAAAACAAGCATAATATTTTTAGTCTGTTAAAAACTAGAAAAAAACCAAGACTGACAGGAATGAAAATTCAGGCTTGAAGAGAAGATCTATGAATGTTATTCCAGCATGTACCTTGACCCAAATAGTCAGCTCCATTCATGAATTTTAGTTACTGAATCCTTTAACCCCTTATTTGGAACATAAGGAATGAATATGAAGGATATCTGTCTCTGTATTTGTAAGGCTCTGTCAGGGCCCCTCTGGAGACAACCATGGTATACACTTCTTGCCAACCATAGTAGTGTCAGGGTTTGGTGACTCTTTATAGGGTGAATCCCCAGGTAGGGCAGTCTCTGGGTGGCCTTTACTTCAATCTCTGCTCCACATATTGTCTCTCTTTTTGCTCCTGTGTGCATTTTGATCCCTTTCTCAGAGGAACCAAAGCACAGTCACCTAAGTCCTCATTCTTGAGCTTCTTGTGCTGGGTGAATTGTTTATTTTGAGCTTTTGGGCTAACATCCGCTTATTAGTGAGTATATAGCATGTCTGTTCCTTTGTGTTTGGGTTACCTCATGGGGTCCCCAATGGAGAAGCTGGAGGGTGGTCAGGAGGAGCTGAAAGGATTTAGAACCCCATGAGAAGAAAAATGATTTCAGCCACCCAGATGCCCCAGGACTCCCAGGTACTAAAACATCAACCAGGTGGTACACAAGGTTCCAGCCAAAAAATATGGCAGAGGAATGCCTTGTTGGGCATCAGTGGGAGGAGTGGTCCTTGGTTAAGTAAAGGCTCACTAGATGCCTCCACAAAGGGAAGGGAAATCAAGGGTAAAAGGTGGGAATGGGTCAGTGGAAAGGCATATACATGGAGGCAGGGCATGGGAGGAGGGGTTTAGGGTCTCTGTAAGGGGTAAAATTGGGAAAGGTTTTACTATTGGCAATGTAAATGAAGAAGATATTCAGTTAAAAAAAGAATATGAAGGGGAGAGGTAAAAAGATGACACCCAGGACTTACTATATGGAAGTGTAAAATAAGATGAAAAATTTTAAAATGTCATTGACTGGTGATTAAATGATATGGTTTGTTTATTTGACTGATTGATTGGTTGGTTGATTTTGTCAGAGCTATTCTGAATAAATTTTCACTCATTTTGTGGAAATTTAGACTACAGTAGAAGTATAGAATACCTTTGTGGTTTTTCCTCAAGTAATTGCTCATATGACCTACCCTTCTGTGTAGACACCAAGGAGAAATGAAGATGTTTATAATGGAAGATTAAACCACATAAACATTATAGAATCATATCTCAAACCAGCCAAGAATTGTGATATATTACCATCAATTCAAGAATATACAAATGAAATGTATTCATATAGTGAAACATTTTGATTTTAAAATCAAGTGTTGATAATCGCCAAAGTGTGGATGCTTTTATGTTATTAAATAATATGAAGAATCAAGATAAAGAATGAAGTACTTCATCACTTATTTTGCATTTGTAGCATCATATTTTACTTAGATATTCATGAGTTAATCGTTTTTATTTCAAAGCAAATATTCTACTTTGCCATATTTTCAGAATTATTCCTTCATTTATGATATTTGGTTGCACAGAAATCCCATAAATTCTGAAGATACCCTATGCTTATTGTAAGTAATTCTTCTTTGTTCCCATAATTTTTATTTTGTTTTATGAAATTATATGTTCAAAAATATGCTTAGAGAAAATTATTTCTGGAGTCTTATTATTATTAGTGAAAATTAAGTTGGTTATATTCATAATGAGAGTTGCAGGTATATATGCACTGTCATGGGATTGATCCATGAGGAAGTAACCATCGCTTGTGAGAACCAGGCAGTCAAAGAAATAAAATCACTGATAAATTATTTCTAATGTATTAGTTTTTCCAGAATGGACTTATGCTTGAAAGACAACACTGAAGTACCCTGTCTAATTATGAGTACTTTACTCATGCCCCTCTTGTCGTTTTACAACTCGATAACAATAGTTCCCAAACTCAGTGGATTCAGAACCATCCTAGGGTCTTGAACAAACAGCAATACCTGGATATAATTCCTCAAAGATATGATTTAGTAGGTGTGGGATACTCTTCAGAAATGTGTTTTCATAGCAGTTCTGAATGATGATGTTTCTACTAACCACGACCTCATAGAAAAAAATCAGTGAGTGGATGATAAGTTGCTTTATATGATTTGTTTTACACATGAAGGTGTTCACAGTAGTAGAGGTTATATATGGAGTGGACTGCCAGATAACTTTCTTATGTGAGACAATAGTGTGAATGTATGTTCTATCTCCAACCATTAGAAATGGAATCTGAGCCATAAAGCCATTATTTCCATCCCTAATCTTCCTTACTTGCTTGACAAAGTCTAGGAACTCATATCTACAAGAGAGAAGATTGTTTTCCCATGCTATCTGGGATGAGAATCTAAATCTCTGAGACAGTGCTATATCCATTTCATTAAGCTGCCTGATGTTCTGGTGGAACATTAGAAGTATAATGTCAAAATAAGCTACTCTGTAAGAGAAAATTATTCTGAGACATTCCCTGAATCATAACCAGGGAGAGTTTATTAAAAAGCATTTAAATACACACAGGGTTGACTTACACTATAGCTGAGGTCTTACTGTTGCATAAACCCATGCACAGAGAATTTTGGTGCTCCATAGATGCATAATGTTACAGAGAAGCAGAAGCATCTGGTGTGAAGGGATTTGGACTAATCAGATGTAGAATAACTTTCTGCAAACAAGTAAAGTTGATCAGATTTCATCAACTGAAAATCCTTCTGTTGGAAGGAGTTTTCCAACAGAGTTGGGAAGGATCCTGACCAGATATGAATGGTGCTCAGATAAAAATAATTATGGTTTGTGTTCCCCTGCGGTTAGAAAAGAGATGATATGAGAAGGCGGACAGACACTTGGAACTCTGAATTGAATATGGCCCGTTATTAATGTGAAGATATTTATTTTGAAAACTGTACATTTCAATCACTTGTGGACACAATGGAATATTGATTTCTCTGCTTTAAACATCCTTGACTATGGGCAGAGAAGGGAATATGTAGAGGAACACCTTACCCTAAAAACTTTTGAAAAGCTGTATGAAATCCAACTACTGTAAAAGTATCTGAAAATAAATTCATAAAAATTTTAAATGGAGGAAACATGTAATGAGGGATACAATACTGTGAATAGATATCATAGGTACTCAAATAAATACCCTATTGCTAAAAATGGTTCACATATCTTTGGGTATTGGTCAGAATATGGCTTTGTTCATAAACACTACAGTTTATTGTGTAGAATATGGTGACTTTTGGTTTTCCATTGGAAATGTCCTTGTTACTGCTAAAGTGCTCATAATGGTAGGTGTTCCGCATGCTGCCTGAGGAGAAAGTCGTCACTAGCATCACTCTGACACAAAATCTGAGAATATGGAGGAATAGTGGCACAACTGTTAGGGTAGTAATCAACTACATTTTTGTGGATGAAAGGATTATTCTGTGAAATGGATCCCATACCTGATACTATTAGTAAGAAAGATTTAGACAAAATCAGTCACAAGCCCAGGAGAAAACTTACTGCTATCATTTTGCTAAAAGTGCATAACAACAGAATTGTCCTGAGGGAAATATTGTACCCATGGGCTAGTTTGTTGCTCAAACTTTGCTTTAGAAGCTTCTTTCTGTGGAAAAACTAGTTGCTGGCAATTAACACAGTGACCTACAACTGGACAACAAAAAGAGACTGGAATATTCTGGAATTTTTGGTCTAGAATGGGGTGAATTTGTCATAGGACTTCCTTCTACACTCAGTGCTTTATGTGGAAGAAGGGATGGAAAGACTGCCCAAACTGGAGGTGATAAATAATTTTAATGAAAGATCATTTTTTAAGCCACAGCTGGGTTGGTACACATATAAGCTCCAAGTCTGTGGCCCAATGCTCAGATCCAACTGAACTCAAGCAAAATGAAATCCCAAAATGAAATAAAGGGATGAGCACAACAATTCACCAGTAGTGAAGAAGCCATTTATTTGCACCATCGTATCTGTACAGAGAGGGACAATCAGAATTCTCTAAAGATGTGACACTGGGAATTTCATACACATTCCAAGGGAGGTCTCATTCTTGGGAGAAGCTGTAAACACCAAAGTAATAATTACATTGTAGTAATTATTACATTGTAGTAATTATTTGTAGTACATAGTTTCTCTTTTCAGAAATTAAAATCACACAGGGTGGTAGGGTAAAGGGCATCTGGGAGACATTGAAGCTGGGAAAAAAATGATAAAAGATATAGACCAAAACACAACCTGCAAAAAATTAATGGAATGATTTTTAATGATATTGTTATACTCATAAAGAATAGATTAGTACAATCATCAGAGAGGATTCATCCAGCAACTGAGAGGAGCAGATACAGAAACTCCCATCCAAACATTAGGAAAAACTCAGGAAATCCTGCAGAAGATCCTTTGGTGGATCGTGTAGGAGCCAGAGGGTCAATAACACCAAAAGGAAACCCAGAGAATCAAGTAAGCAGAGATTTAAGGGCACAGAGAGATTGAAGCAACAACCAAGGATCTCTAAACAGAGCCTTTGGGCTATACAATAATACGTTAAAAGCTGATGCCACTACTTGATTTTTTTTCAAATTCTGTGAAAAAAATCTTTTGTAACTGTCATAAAATATTTTTTTCTATATCTACTACATTTAGTAACTTCTCAATTAGTCTTGGCTTTTATGCACATTAGGAAGGATAGGGTAAAGGGCCCATATGTATCCCCTACCTGAGGAAGCCAGAAAATAAAAAAAAATCAATTAACAAATCAAATATTGTAATTTTTGCCATATGATATGATATAGTAAGAGAAAATTAGAAAAAAATGTGATAGCTGTTATTTTAGATAATTTACCTCTTAATTGTTCCTCATCTCAATACTGGTGAAAACACATTATCTTCCATCAGTATTTGTATTAGGAAAAAGATTCAAATGAAAGGAATAGCCACATATTTCCACAAAGAAAAAAGGAGAGGATTGCATGGCAAGGTAAGAGGAAAGACTGTACATGATTAATATTTAATGTTCAGAGCTATCTGGAAGTGTTAATTCTTTAAAATATGTCCTGACGCTGGTTGCAAAGCGATGTTGTTTCTCTAAGATCTCCAAGATGTATCAAGAAAACTGTAAACTTCCAGTTGATGCCTGTATTACCACAATGAAGGGTGATAGGTAACTGGTGCCTCTGGATGGCAGCTCAATTTAATTTCCAAAGAAAAACAGAGGATTTAAAGAGATCCATTAACAGCAAACCATTCACTTTGTGTTTTAGAGTTTAGCTTTAAACTTCAATTTCCTCTTTGAATCACTGTCTACCAAAGATTTTAATGAGGTCAAATTGTGTTTCCACCCTGAAACAGGGAAACAATATCTGTGTCTGTGTTCTCATAGGATCCAACCATAGTAGTGGAGTAATAACAAAATAGAATGTACTGACTAAGTCCAAACCAGGCATGGGAACCAAACCATCGATTCTAAAGTGTAGTGTAAAATACAGTTCAGCTTTGCTAGTAAACACAATCAGCAAGCAAAATACCAGGTATAACCTCTTACAAAGTCTACAGTATACGCTGTCTAATCTTCTTAGAAAAGGCTAAAAAATAATGGATGAAATTCCACAGAGAAGCTCTTACGCACTCCAGAGATACATTCTGAGATTATATCTCATAAAAAGCCTGAGGCAGGAGTGCCTGGAAGCCTAACCCAGACACAAACACAGCCAATCCAAAAAGAGGCCAGAGTTGAGGGGTGGGGACAACTGTTTAGATATTTGGGATTTAAAGCCCAAGAGCGTTATTGCTGGAATAGGTCCAGAGACTTCGGCAAATTTGAAGAGTTGGGTCTGCAGTGTGGATTGAGGCAGCAGCAGTCACCACAGGTGAGACCATGCCCCCTCCAAGGCAGAACATGAAGTGGTCATGGAGTGAAGACTTGAAAGACCCCCTCTGGGACTCAGGCATATTCCCCAAGAAAGAATGTATTCTAAGCCTCAGTGGTCATGCTATGCATATGTGGAGTGGAAGATGAAGAGAAGGTAATGGAGAATCCATTATTTTTATCCCCTGGCTCTAGGAATATGATCCCATGAAGAGCAAGACTGGGTGTGCCCATATGGAGTGAAAACATGTGTAATGTACACCAGTAACTATCTTTGTCACCCCTAAAAACAGATGTTTTTTCTTGCACATAACACCTGGGTACACACCTTTTTTTTATTTGACATGTGCAGATGTAGTAGTAGAATAGTAGCAATTGGCATGTCCCTATTTAGGTTGTATATGGTGTGTTGCTTTAGTGACCCAGAAAATTCTGAGTATGACTTGCCAAGAGAGGTTTTCTATTGTACCCAACCTCTACTCTTGGATCTGGCATCCTGTGACCTTTCCTTTCCTTTCCTTTCCTTTCCTTTCCTTTCCTTTCCTTTCCTTTCCTTTCCTTTCCTTTCCTTTCCTTTCCTTTCCTTTCCCTTCCTTTCTCTGCCTTTCCTTGCCTTTCCTTGCCTTTCCTTGCCTTTCCTTGCCTTTCCTTGCCTTTCCTTGCCTTTCCTTGCCTTTCCTTGCCTTTCCTTGCCTTTCCTTGCCTTTCCTTGCCTTTCCTGCCTTCCTGCCTTCCTTCCTTTCTTCCTTCTTTCTTTCTTTCTTCCTTTCTTCCTTCCTTTCTTTCTTTCTTCCTTTCCTCCTTTCTTTTCTTTCTTTTTTCTTTTTTTCTGAGACAAGGTTTCTTTGTGTAGCCATGGCTGTGCTGGCAATAGCTCTGTAGATCAAGCTGACTTCAAACTGACAGAAACTATTGCTTCTGTCTTTTACTTGTAATTATACAACCAAACTTTCCAGTCACTACCTCAATGAGAATGGTGTCATAGGGAAAACTATAGAAGCTGAACAGTGGTGTAAAAAAACTTTAACTTCAGCACTCCGGTCAGGTAGATCTCTGTCAGTTTGAAATTTCCATTGTTAGAATTCAGGCCAAGGGCTCTTTAGTTTTCATTGAATCTCATAGCTACCAGTGCATGATTTAGTTCAAACATATCTTTAGCCTTTTTCATAATCTTAGAAATGTATTTGAAGGTATAGTTCAAAGAATTTAATCAGTTATGAATTGCTTCATTTTGCAGAAAAATGGAGTAAAAAGACATTGTTAAAGTGTCATGTA
The DNA here is from genome assembly GCF_947179515.1 of Apodemus sylvaticus. Lineage (NCBI taxonomy): Eukaryota > Metazoa > Chordata > Mammalia > Rodentia > Muridae > Apodemus > Apodemus sylvaticus. Next base: position 6,296,612 of record NC_067485.1, read on the forward strand.
GCTTTCTCTTAATTTCTCTCCCCTCTCTAGGCACTTGAGACATGACTGCTGTTGTCGTCACAGCCTTCCTGTATTTGGGAATGGCCTCGGGTGCTCCAGCACTTTATAGCAGTTTGGATATTGAATGGAAAGAGTGGAAGATAAAATACAACAAATCATACATCCTGGTTGGTAACCTGGAAACTGTCCAGAAGGACCTAAGAGTGAATTGTCATTGCTGTTGCAAATGGCAAAGCACATTAGAGAACACACAAATGCCCCCCCTCATTAAGAGCTTATCTATCACAATCACTATAAGGACAGGGTAGCCAGATTCCCTTTGGTAAATGTCTAGATATACTGTTCTGGATCCCTCTCCATGGCCTCTATTCACCTGCCCCAGCAAGTCCATATGGTCAGATTGTGAAAGAATTCAATAAGATAGAAATAATATTCATTACACTCATTTCTAGGAGGAAGAAAAACTGAGGAGAGTGGTTTGGGAAAAAAACCTGAAAATGATCAAACTGCACAATGAGGAGAATGGCCTGGGTAAGAATGGCTTCACCATGGAAATGAATGAATTTGGTGACATGGTGAGTATGACATGGGTTGCTTCTCCCTGTGTTCTTGTTAGTACCTTAAAAGGAGTTTTTAAATAATTACTTATGTACTTTTCCTTGAAGACTGATGAAGAATTCAGGAAAATGATTGAATTTCCAGTTCAGACTCACAGAGAGGGAAAAGGTATCATGAAACGTGCAGTTTGTAGTAGTCTCCCCAAATTTGTCAATTGGCGAAAGAAAGGCTATGTGACTCCTGTGCGGAGACAGGTATGACAGTGTCACATTCCCATCTTCCTAGACCATATTGAAAAGGTAAAAGAATTGGTGTTTTGTGTGCATATTGAATGTGGAGTGATATGCAGTTCATTTTTTAAATAATAGTTTTTCTTCTTCTTTGAATGCTTCATATATTTTAAATATAAGTTAATCCTAAAAATATACCACATATATATTCTCTATTAGTGTCCATCCATCCTTCTACAGAACTCATACCCCCTTTTATGGCCCTTAATAACTCACAAAACATATAGAGCCTTTCAAATATTCATGTGTGTGGCCATGTCTAGGGTATGAGCAAACTTCCAGTAGCAATATCTTTTAGGAGACTGATACAGCCTAGAAATCTATCAGTTGACATTAAATACTTTTTATAAAGTAATACATTTTCTAACTTGTTGCCAGGTTGTCGTTTATTTATGACATTTTTTTCTTCCCTATTCAGGGTGACTGCGACGCTTGTTGGGCATTTGCTGTGACTGGTGCTATTGAAGCACAGGCAATCTGGCAAACAGGCAAACTCACCCCGCTGAGTGTGCAGAACCTGGTGGACTGTTCTAAACCTCAAGTCAACAATGGCTGTCTTGGGGGTGATACATACAATGCCTTCCAGTATGTTTTGCACAATGGTGGTCTGGAGTCTGAAGCAACATATCCATATGAAGGGAAAGTATGTGGGCATCCTATGCTGTCACTTCAACTCAACTTGGAGTGTAGGACAATTGTAGCTATAATTCACCATCTACAGGAGTACAATTATTTGGTAGAATTATACTATATATCATTAAGCCTATCATTAGTTTTTCAATGTTTGTATAGCTTTCTGATTAAATTATTTAATCAGATTTATTTTCTTCTATTGACATTAAGAATATGCAAGCTACTATACTTACTATATATATTTTCCATCATTAAAATTTCTTTTAAATACGAAGACCAATTCATTGTCATTGAAGATAGGCAAACTAATTATCAGTTCTAAATCTCGATATAATTTTTATTTACATTTCAAATCATTTCCCCTTTTCTGGCCCCCCACTCCCAGAAAGTCCCATAAATCTTTCAGTAACATTTCACTTCCTGGGATTTATTGCTGCATATATTTTAAGTGTGTTCAGCTTCAAAGTACAGGGTGTTGTGGTTCTGACTCTTATTCCTCATAAGGTGAATGAAAGTAACTGAATCTCTTACTTGTTTTTTAAAGGATGGACCCTGTAGGTATAATCCAAAGAATTCATCTGCTGAAATCACGGGATTTGTGTCCCTCCCGGCAAGTAAGGATATCCTAATGTTTGCTGTAGCCACTATTGGGCCATCTCTGCTGGAATTGATGCTTCCCATGAGTCTTTCAAGTACTATAAGAGAGGTGTGAATGTTTACCTCTACATAAGAGAAACCTAGTGACATCCCTACATTACAACATATTTATGTATAAATGTAATGTGAATATTTGAGAGTCTGTGATTTGTTCTTCTTCATAATTTATCTGATGTGACCTCATATGCAATTTAGCAGGATAAAATTTATAAAACTTATTGCTTAGCTAAATTTAAAATTTCCTTCATTTGGTAGGCATTTTAGATATCTATAGAATCTGATTATCTGAAGTCAAAGTATAACAGAGCCTCTTGAAGTAAATAATTTATCTTCTATAAGTTAAAAATGGCACGAGATTCTGATAACAGCAACAACAACAACAATAACAACAACAAACAACCCACAAAATTCCAAGGATTTATATTTTAAGTACATACATATTTGCTTATCAACAAATATGCATGAATTAGAATTTTTCAGCTTTCTGTGAAGCCCTATATATCTATGTTTTGGGTAACAATTCATCCAGATCTTTATTCCTGTTGTAGTTTGTGTCATTTCACGATGTTTGAAAACCTCTCCTTTGAAAACTGTTAGTGACAGTTCTCACTGTCAGATAACTTGTATATCTCACATCAATTACTTTTTGTTTTATTTCTCAGGTATTTATCATGAGCCAAATTGTAGGAGTAATTTTGTGACTCATGGAGTTCTGGTGGTTGGTTATGGATTTGAGGGAAATGAGACTGATGGTAATCACTACTGGCTGATCAAGAACAGGTATATATTGCCAAAATTGTATATTTGAAATTCCAAGACCTAGAGAGATGGTTCAGTGGTTAAAAGCACTGGCTAACATTTTGGCGTATTTTTGAAGGAATTTTCCTGTTGCAAATCAGTAATTGGATGAACAGGCTGAAAAAAAAAAGCTTTGTTTCATTTAAGTTGAATAATAGCTCTTCTTGTTTTCTATGTATATGTGGGAAGTAAGTGTACATATGTACATGTTTGCATGTGTATGGATACATGAGTGCACAAGTACATATGTGTAGAGGTCTGATGTTAACATCAATTATTTTCTCAATCATTAGCCAACATCAAAACTGTGGCAGTATTTCTTCCTGATCTAGGAGTACACTGACTAATTCGTCTACCCAGCTTGGTCTGTGTATGTCTTGTCACTATGTCCTGAGAACTTGAGTTGCATGTAAAAAAAAAATGTCAGTTTCACTTTAATGTGGCTCTTGAATTTATCTCTAGTCCTTAGCCTCTTAATTTTTCTTCAGCTTTCACAACTTATTCACAATGTGAAATCATAACATTCAAATTCTTTCACCTGTTTTGGGTGTCAATAGCATGTATGTGCCATTGTTTTCTAAAATATGACAAATTTGTTATTTCTCTACCATTAATTGGTAGATAGCTAGTCTGCCCATTCTCTCTTGATGTTTTGGAGTCCTATATGAGATGCCTTTTGCAACCCAGGAGTAGATCCTCTGACTTTTCTTATGCATCTGTTAAGTTGCTCACTTGTCAAATATTAAAAGAAATCCATCATGCAGTGATATGTCTACTAAATAGAAAACATATTTTTCAGCTGGGGTAAATAATGGGGCATGAGAGGCTATATGAAGATTGCCAAAAACAAGAACAACCACTGTGGAATTGCTTCATATACTCATTATCCTACTATTTGAGCAGCCTGATGGCCACAGGGAAGAATTTGGCAGAAGAAAACATTTCTTGTAGTGGGGTATCTACTTATCAGTGACCAGCCTTTGCTTGGTATACTCTGGATTTATGTCCCTGAAGAGCTAAATTGCAATGTAAATTCTTGGAACCTTCACCTATTTTGATATAATGACCACAGATGTTCTAACTTTCCTACAGAAAATTTCAGGTTTTACTGATTGTGCAAATAAAATCCTTTAAAAATGAAATGTAAATATGATTCCTAGGTCCTTTCCCTTTTTTAAAATGACATTTTGTGGAAATAGTTGCAATTCCTCAGGATCTCAAGAATGGTATCCTGGTGTTCTTAAAGCTGTAGGTAATTCCATTGTGATGGATCATATTCCATTATTGGTTTTGGTTTGCTTTTAGGATTCTATGTATCCTTCAGATACCTGGCTCTGAAAGATTATTTGATAATTTCTGGATTTAACATGTTTAGCTGACATGATTTTATTCAGTTTCAATTCTTGGCTCATCTGTGCAGTGTCTTGTTATCATGTGCTCCTCCAGTGCATAATGCTGGGCTGTGACTCTCTATTTTTATCACTTTGATGCTATATGAGCTTCCCTTAGAACCCTGATAAATGTAACATAGTTGAAGGACAAGCACAAGACTTTAAAATGGACTTTAAGGTGTTATTGTGTTCCTTAAAGAAGAAGTGAAGAAATCAATAAAGACAGGGATAGTGAATGGAAATTAATAAAATAATTCAAAGTCTAAGAGTAGAAATAGATTCAAAAATTAAACCCAAACTGAGGGAAATTGAAAAGTGAACTTTAGGTATTCAGACACAAAGCTCTGAAGCAAGATTAAACAACAGAATATAAGGTACTAAAGAAAGAATATTAAGTATTTTTAAACAAAGCAGAAGAAATAAATACCTTAGTAAAAGAAAATGCTATATTTAAAATATTCCAGATACAGGCAACCCATGGAATATGAGACACTATGCAAAGACCAAATATTAGAAAAATAGGAATAAAGACAGAAGAAACACAGATTAAAGGTACAGAAATAATTTTAACCAAATAGGGAGAAAATTTCCTAACCTAAAGGAATTGTCTATTAAGGAACATGGTACAAGTTTAATGAACTGTACATACCAGCACAAAGAAAGAATTCCTCTTAATAAATAATAATCAAAACAATAAACCTACAGAAAAAAGAAAGAGTATAAAATATGCCAGGAGAAAAGACCAAGTAACATATACAAACAGGTATATTAGAACACCTGTTTTATCAAGGGAGACTCTAAAAGACAAAAAGCCCTGGTAGGATACTCTATCAACTCTAGGAGAGGATAGATGCCAGCCCAGACTACTTCTATCCTTGGAAACTTATAATCATAATAGACAGAGAAAAATGACAGTTTATTATAATTCCAAATTTAAACAATATCTACCTAAAATCCTGTCCTATAGAAGTTTGTACAAGGAAAATTTCAACCTGAAGATGCCAAAAACACCAAAAGAGACCACCTGAATTCTTAATATTTATTCTTCAAACACAAAGACAGGAAGTTCATAAAAAGACTATTACAGCTTAAATTACATATTGATCACAATATACTGATAGTGGGAGGATTCAGTGTCCCACTCCTAACAATAGGCAACTATCCAGATAAAATGAAACAGAGAAAGGTGGGAATTAAATGATCGCATAAACCAAATGAACTTAACAGATATTTACAGAACATTTCTCCTAAACACAAATGAAAATACCTTCTTCTATCCACATTATGGGACCTTTTCCAAATTTGGACACGTCAAGAACAGCAGATGCACAAAAAAGCATTGAAACTGATAAAAACTGAAAAGCACAGCAAAGGAAGTGCTAAGAGGAAAATTCATAGCACTGAATACCTTCCTAAAGAAATTGGAGAGATCCTATACCGGCATCTTAACAGAACACCTGAAAGCTCAAGAACAAAAAGAAGCAATCACACCCAAGAGGCATAGAGGGCAGGAAATGATCTCAGGGCAGAAATCAACCAATTAGAAACAAAGAGAATGAAACAAAGAATCAACAACCAAAAGTTGGTTCTTTGAGAAAATCAAAAACATACATAAACCCTTAGCCAAACTAACTAAAGGGCACAGAGAACTTATCAAAATTGATAAAATCAAAAATGAAAGGGAAGCATAAAAACAGAAACTGGGGAAATTAAAAAATTATCTGATCATATTACAAAATCCTTTACTCAACAGAACTGAAAAAATCTAGATGAAATGTATAACGTTTTAGACAGATACCACATAACAAAGTTAAATCAAGAGCAGATAAGCAATCTAAATAGTTCCATATCCCCTAATGAAATAGAAGTCATTAAAAGCCTCCCATCCAAGAAAAGTCTGTGTCCAGATGGTTTTGGTGCACAATTACACCAGACTTTCAAAGAAGAGCTAACATCAACACTCTTCAAATTATCCCATACAATAGATACAGAAGGAATACTACCTAATTCATTCTATGAAGCCACAGTGACTCTGGTACCTAAACCATACAAAGATCCAACAAAGAAAGAAAACTTCAGACCAATTTAGCTAATGGATGTCGTTGCAAAAATATTCAATAAAATTCTGGCAAACCAAATCCAAGAACACATCAAAACCATCATTCACCAAGATCAAGTAGGCTTCATTCCAGGGATGCAGGGATTGTTCAATATATGAAAACCCACTAACGTAATCCACTATATAAACAAACTCAAAGGGAAAAATACATAATTATTTCATTAGATACTAAAAAACATTCGACAAAATACAGCACACCTCCATGTTAAAAGTATTGGAGAGATCAGGAATTCAAGGCCCTTACCTAAACATAATAAAATCAGTGAATAGCAAATCATCATCCAATACCAACTTAAATTGAGAGATATTTGAAGCAATCCCACTAAAATAAGGGACAAGACAAGACTGCTTGCTCTCTCCATATCTATTCAATATAGTACTTGCAGTACTAGATAGAGCCAAAATACAACAAAGGAGATCAAGGGGATACAGATTGGAAAAGAAGCCAAAAGTATCACTTTTGCAGATTATATGATAGTATACATAAGAGACCCTAAAAAATCTACCAGAAAATTCTTTAGCTGATAAACAACTTCAGCAAAGTGGCTGGATATAAAACTGACTCAAATAAATCAGTAGCCTTCCTTTATACAAATGATAAATAGGCTAATAAAGAAACTAGGGAAGAAAAACTGCTCACAATAGCCACAAATAGTATAAAACATCCTGGTGTTACTCTTACCAAGCAAGTGAAAGATGTATAGGACAAAAGCTTCAAATCCCTGAAAAAAGAAATCGAAGAAGACTACAGAAGATGGAAAGATGTTCCATGCTCATAGGTTGGTAGAATTAACATAGAAAAATGGTCATCCTACAAATTCTCCAGAATCATTGAAGTACTCATTAAGATTCTAACATTGTTTTTACAGACATGGAGAGAGCCACCATCAATTTCATATGGAAAAACAAAATACTCAGAGTAGGAAAAACAATTCTTAACAATAAGAGAACATCAAGATGTACTTATAAAGCAATAATGATAAACACTGCATGGAAGAGGTACAGAGACAGGCCTATCAATATAATAGAACTAAAGACCAATTAATAAACACACACTTATGCATCCTTGATCTTCAACAAAGAACTCCAAAATATATAATGGGAAAAAGAAAGCATCTTCAGTAAATGGTGCTGGTGCAAATTACAGTCTGTATGTAGAAAAGTAAAAATAGAACCATATTTTTCACCTTGCACAAAGCTTAAATCCAAGTGGACCAAAGACCTCAATATAAAGCCGGTCACACTGAATTGAATAGAATAGAATAGAAAGCGGGAAAGAGCTTTGCACTCATTGGCACAGTGGGAAATTTCTTAAACAGAATTCTAATGGCTCAGGCTCTAAGATCAACAATTAAGAAATGATACTTCATAAAACTGAAAAGCTTCTGTAAGGCAAAGGTCACTGTCATCAGGAAAATTGACAACCCACATATTGGGAAAATATCTTTATCAACCCCATATCTGATAGGGTGCTAATATCCAAAATATATAAAGAACTCAAGAAGGGACACCATGCTCCTGGTTCAATGCTGTAGGTGAGGAGGCTTGAGTGGCTGGTATGTTGTACTCTGTATGCTTTGTGATAAAACCTTTTCGCAACACTTTTATCTTCAGATATATGAAAGAAAACATACTGGAGAGAAACCCTATGAATGTACTCAATGTGATAAAGCCTTTGCACATCACACTTCTTTGAGTTTGAATAAAAGAACACATACTGGAGAGAACCCTTATGAATGTAATCAATCTGGTAATGCCTTTGCACAAAGCAGTCATCTTCAAATACATAAAGTCATACATACTGGAGAGAAAGTCTACAAATGTAATCAATGTGATAAAGCGTTTTCACAACAGAGTCATCTCCAAATATATAAAATAACACATATTGGAGAGAAACATTACAAATGCAATGAGATAAAGACACAACACAATAGTCTCTTAATACACACAAAGACACATGCTGGAGAGAAACCCTTTGAATGTGATCAAAGAGGTAAAGCCTTTGTACATTACATTACTCCCCAATACCATAAAATGAATAATACAGAAGAAACTAAATGGATGTAATAACTGTGGTGAAGACATTGAAAATCAAAATAGTCTCCATAAACTTAAGAGGACTCATCTGGGAGAGGAACCCTATGAAAGTATTTAAAATGGTAAGGTTTTTGCACATTTCTGTAGTCTTTATCATCATGGAAGTATTCATACAGTAGATAAAACTTATGAACAGAAGAAATGCAAGATTTTGCATATCACAGTTATCTCTTTTTTCATGTTCCTTTCTGTTTTTTATTATTTTCTATATTATTTGTTTACATTCCAAATGTATTCCCCTTTCTAAGTTCAACCCTCCCCATAAGTCGCATAAGCCCTCTTCTCTCCAGCCACTCCCCAATCACCCCTCCAATTTCTCTGCCCTGGTACTCCCCTAAAATGCTGAATCAAGCCTTTCCAGTACCAGGGACCTCTCTTTCCTTCTTCTTGGGAATCATTTGATATATTAATTGTGTCTTGAGTATTCAGAGCTTCTGGGTTAATTAATATCCACTTATCAGTAACTACATTCCATGTGTATTCTTTGGTGTTTGGGTTACCTCACTTAGGATGATATTTTCCAGATCCAACCATTTGCCTAAAAATTTCATGAATTTGTTTTTAATTGTTGAGTAGTATTCCATTGTGTAAATACACCACATTTTCTATATTCATTCATCCATTGAGGGTCATCTGGGTTCTTTCCAGCTACTACGTATTATGAATAAGGCTGCTATGAACATAATGGAGCATGTGTCGTTATTGCATGCTGGAGAATCTTCTGGGTATATGCCCAAGAGTGGTATAACAGGGTCCTCCAGAAGTGTCATGCCCAGTTTGCTGAGGAACCGCCAGACTGATTTCCAGAGTGGTTTTACCAGCTTTCAATCCAACCTGCAGTGGAGGAGTATTCCTCTTTTTTCATATCCTTGATAACACCTGCTGTCTCCTGAGTTTTTAATCTTAGCTATTCTGACTGGTGTGAGGTGAAATCTCAGGGTTGTTTCTATTTGCATTTCCCTAATGAGTAATGATGTTGAACATTTCTTTAGGTGCTTCTCAGCCATTCAAAATTCTTCAGGTGAAAATTCTTTGTTTAGCTCTGTACCCCATTTTCAATACAGTTATTTGGCTCTCTGGAGTCTACCTTCTTAAGTTCTTTGTATATATTGGATAATAGCCCTCTGTTGAATGAAGAGTTGATGAAGATCTTTCCCCAATTTGTTGGTGGCAGTTTTTTCCTTTTGACAGTGTCCTTTGCCTTACAAAAACTTTGTAATTTGTGAGGTCCCATTTGTCAATTCTTGATCTTAGAGCATAAGCTATTGGTGTTCTGTTCAGGAACTTTTCCCCTGTGCCCATATCCTTAAGGGTCATAGCCAGTTTCTTTCACAGTTTCACTGTGTCTGAATTTATGTGGAGGTCCTTGATCTACTTGGAGTTGAGCTTAGTACAAGTATAAGTACAAGGATAAGAATGGATCAATTTGCATTATTCTGCATGCAGAACTCCAGTTGAACCTGATAGTTTATATTAAGAAGATAATCAGATGAAAGTATCTCCTATTCTCATGGATAGTGTAGAATTAATATAGTGAAATGTGCTTTGAGCTTTAGTAAAGTTTCTTTTAAGAATGAGTGTGTCTTTGCATTTGGAGCATAAATGTTTAGAACTGAGAGTTCTTCTTGGTGGATTTTTCATTTGACCAGGAAGAAGTGTCCTTCCGTGTCTCTTTTGATGACTTTTGGTTGAAAGTCAATTTTATCTAATATTAGAATGGCTACTCTGGCTTGTTTCCTGAGACCATTTGCTTGTAAAATTGTCTTCCAGCATTTTACTCTGAGGCAGTGTTTGTCTTTGACACTGAGGTGTGTTTCCTGTACGCAGCAAAATGTAGGGTCCTGTTTATGTATCCAGTCTGTGAGCCTATGTCTTTTAATTGGGGAATTGTGTACATTATGTTAAGAGATATTAAGGAATAGTGATTTTTACTTCCTGAGATTTTTATGTTATTTTTATGTTTGAATGGTTATCTTCTTTTGGATTTGATGAAAAAAAGTTACTATCTTGCTTTTTCCAGGGTGTAGTTTCCCTCCTTGTATTGACATCTTTTCCACCTATTAACCTTTGTAGGGCTGGGTTTGTGGAAAGATACTGTGTAAACTTGATTTTGTCATGGAATATCTTGGTTTCTCCATCTATGGTGATTGAGAGTTTTGCTGGGTATAGTAGTCTTGGTTCACATTTGTGTTCTCTTAGCATCTGTATGAGATCTGGCCAGGCTCTTCAAGCTTTTATGGTCTCTGGTGAGAAGTCTTGTATAATTCTGATAGATCTTTCTTTATATGTTACTTAGCCTTTTTCTCTTACTGCTTTTAATATTCTTTCTTTGTTTAGTACATTTGGGATTTTGATTACTATATGACGTTAGGTATTTCTGTTCTGGTCCAGTCTGTTTGGAGTTCTGTAGGCTTCTTGTATGATCATGGGCATCTCTAACTTTAGGTTACAGAAGTTTTCTTCAATAATTTTGTTGAAGATATTTGCTGGCCTTTAAGTTGTAAATCTTCACTCTCATCTATACCTATAATCCTTAGGTTTGGTCTTCTCATTGTGTCCTGGATTTCCTGGATGTTTTGGGTTACAAGCTTTTTGCATTTTGCATTTTCTTTGACTGTTAAGTCAATGCTTTCTATGGTATATTGGACATCTGAGATTCTTTCTTCTATCTCTTGTTTTCTGGTGTCGATATTTGCATCTATGACCCCTGATTTCTTTCCAAGGTTTTCTATCTCCAAAGTTGTCTCCCTTTGTCATTTCTTCATTGCTTCTGCCTCTATTTTTAGATCCTGAATGGTTTTGCTCAGTTTCTTCACTTGTTTGTGTTTTCCTATAATTCTTTAAGAGATTTTTGTGTTTCCTCTTTCATAACTTCTTCCTGTTGACCCAAGTTCTCCTGTATTTCTTTAATTGATTTTTGTATTGCCTCTTTATTGTCTTCTATCTGTTGACCCATATTCTCCTGAATTTCTTTAAGTGATTTTTGTGTTTCCTTTATAAGGAATTCTACCTTTTGATGCATGTTCTCCTGTATTTTTTAAGAGATTTATTTATGTCCTTCTTGTAATCCTCTAATAGCATCATAAAACGTTATAGTTGTGTATCAATGTCTTTTCTGTTGCTGTGATGAAACAATGTCTAAGGCAACTTATAGAACAGTTTAATTTGTCTTATGGTTCCACACCATCAAAATATCATTATATCAGTTGTGAGACAGGACAACTAAAGGAGGAAGCTCTGAGCTCACATCTTCAACCTGCAGCATATAGCAAGGAGTGGCAACTGGAAATGGCATGTGGATGTAAACTCTCAAGCCCATCCCCAGTGACATATTTCCTCTACCACATCAGCATTTGTTAAATCTTCCCAAATTATACAATCAACTTAGAAAGATTTGTTTCTCTGACTGCAAGCATACATTCATGTTTTCTCTTACCCGAATCAAACTATGATTAGGACAAACCATAGGCAAGCCTTTAGAAGCCCCAACACCATTGTTACAGGGGTAAATGCTTACATGAGAAAAACATTTGTGAGTAAAAATTTATTTAATAATTTGTTTAATATTATTTATGTCAGTGTATTTTTATACAGCTTTGTGCATGTACATGATGCTGTTTCCAAAGAACCCCTTAGAGAGTCTTGGAGCAGGAATTACAGAATGTCATAAAAATGATACAATGTCCTTGACATAAATTGTTTTAAATGTTTGGCCATACCTCTAGTAGTGTAATTATTTGAAAATGTTTATCTATTATGTTAATATTAAATAATAAAAACATTCATACACAAAATCCTATTCCTACAAACAATTTGATAAAGATTTTGACATCACATTCAATCACCAGAAAAATTATTGCTGCACCTCTTTTTCTTAACAGCCTTGAAGTAAGTAAAGAATTCACCATGCTCATTCAAGTCTGATGGTTCATATCTCCACCTGGGGTTTATATTGTGACAGTTTTGAAGTTTGTGTTGAAGTGTGCTATATGTTAGAGAAATCCTTTTATTAAAGCTTATTTGATGGTCATTAAAAAATGAAGAACTCAAGAAGCTAAGCTCCAAAAATCAAAATAATCCAATTAAAAATGGGGTATAGAGCTAAACAGGGAATTCTCAATTGAGCAATCTCAAATGGCCAAGAAACACCTAAAGAAATGCCCAACTTCCTTAGTCATCATGGAAATGTAAGTCAAAAGAACCCTTAGATTCTGTCTCACACCAATCAGAATGGCTAAGATCAAAAACTCAGGGGACAGCAGATGCTGGCAATGATGTGGCTGGTAGTATTGCAAGTTGGTGCAACCACGTTGGAAATCACTCTGGTGGTTCCTCAAACAATTGGAAATAGTTTTACCTGAAGACCTAGCTATACCACTGCTGGGAACTTACCCAAAATATGCTCCAAGATATAACAAGGACATAGGCTCTACTATGTTCACAGCAACCTTATTTATAATAGCAAGAAACTGGAACCAACCCAGATACCCCTCAGTGGAAGAATGGATACAGAAAATGAGGTACATTTACACAATGAAATACTACTCAGCTATGAAAAATAATGACTTCAAGTATTTTGTAGGCAAATGGATGGAACAAGAAAATATCATCCTGAGTGAGGTAACCCAGGCTCAAAAGGACATATGCTCGTTAACAAGTGGATATTAACCCAAAAGTTCAGAAAACCCACAATACAATTCACAAATCATATGAATCTTAACAGGAAGGAAGGGCAAAATGTGGATGCTTCAATCCCACTTAGAAAGGGGAGCAAAATATTCTTGGGATGTAGAGTGAGTGAGGGTCCTAGATGGGAGGGGGGAAACGGGGTGTACTGGCTGGTTTTGTGTGTCAACTTGATACAGGCTGGAGTTATCACAGAGAAAGAAGTTTCAGTTGGGGATGTTCCTCCACGAGACCCAACTGTGAGGCATTTTGTCAATTAGTGTTCAAGGGGAGGGCCCCTTTTGGGTGGTACCATCCATGGCTGGTAGTCTTGCGTTCTATAAGAGAGCAGGCTGAGCAAGCCAGCGGAAGCAAGCCAGTAAGGAACATCTCTCCATGGCCTCTACATCAGCTCCGGCTTCTTAACCTGCTTGAGTTCCAGTCCTGACTTCCTTTTGTGATGAACAACAACGCAGAAGTGTAAGCTGAATAAGCACTTTCCTCCCCAACTTGCTTCTTCGTCATGATGTTTGTGCAGGAATAGAAACCCTGACTAAGAAAGGGGGTTAGTTTTAAGTATGGGAAAAGGCAAGAGAGAAGTCCAGATGAACAGAAGTATAAATAGAACTATGTCGCAGTGTGGAGCAAGGAATGGGAAAACCAGTTGAAAGCCTCAAACTCCAAGAATGCGGGAAGTTTCCAGGACCAAATTGTGATGGCATTAGCCAAAATACCCAACAGAGAGGAGATAGAATCTGAAGAGACAATTTCCAATAGTTAGAGTTTGACCATATCAAATTTTTTTATCCCAGAATTATTATTGTCTGAAGGAAATACAGGGACAAAAATGGAACAGAGACTTAAGGAAAGGCCACCCAAAGACTGCCCCACCTTGGAATCCATTCCATTTGCAGACACCAAATTCTGACACTATTTCTGATGCAAAGTAGTGCTTGCGTGCAGGAGACTAGTTTGACTGTCCTCTGAGAGGCTTTGCCAGCACCTGACTAAGACAGATACAGACACTCACCCAATCCTTGGACTGAGCCTGGGAACTCCAATGGAAGCTATGGTAGGACTGAAGGAGCTGAAGGGGTCTACAACCCATGGGAAGAATAGCAATATCAACTAACCAGACCTCTTAGAAGTTTCCAGAGACTAAACCACCAACCAGAATATACATGGATGGGACCATGACTCCTGCTACGTGTATATACATGGATGGGACCATGACTCCTGCTACTTATCTGGCTTCAATGGGAGGGGAGCCTGTTTGTCCTGTGATGCCTTGTTGCCTCAGCGAAGGGGGATGCTAGAGGTATAAGGCAGAAGTGGGTGGGTGAAGGAAAACCCTACTTGAGGCAAAGAGGAGTGAGGATGGGATGGGAGGTTTGCAGAGGGGAGACTGGGAAGGGGGACAACATTTGGCCTATAAATAAATAAAATAACCAATAATTTAAAAAAAAAAAAAGCAAAACTAAAAGTAAAAAAAAAAGAAATTAAACCTGCCTAGAAATGAATGAAAATGAATAGAACTCATACCTAAAGTATGGAGCACAATTATGTGTTACAAGCCATGCAGGAAATACTATGGAAATCAAGAAAGGTTTCTGTAGATGGCACACTGTTTTGCATGACTATGATGGGTATGCTTTGAGAAGTGTGAACATTAGAGACTTCATTCCAGAATGGCTTTTCAGTGCTGATATGCATTTCCTACTGCTATTACATAGCCCAATGACATGTGTATCACCCCACCTTCTTGGACAAATTTATTCAAAGGCCAATATGAAGATGTACTTTCATGTAATAAAGGTGTCAGATAAACTGATGATTTCATAATCTATTATAATGATTATTTTTAAGAACTTCTCAATTGATTCAATTATTTTTGAGCCCCTTGTAGAATAAAAAGCTGCAAATAGAATTCTGTGTCACAAGCATGTAAATTGTATTAGGGAGAAAAGTAAGGTTGGAACAAATTAATGATCAAGGAAAAACATTTCTCCTGGGACAGGTCCAAGGATGAGGCCATAGGTGTGCACCATGATAAAGCAAGGCCATATGAGACTGTTGTTTTGACCTTATATTAAGCTTATAGAATGATAAATTTTCTCTTAAGCAATTTTATGGAGAATTTTTAACTAAGAAGCTATAAAAATGATGAGAGAAAAAAAATAAAGTATAACTATTGGGGCTCTGCTCCAATCCGCCAAATGTATATATGTGTATATATGTATATATGTCTGCCTGTATGTATGTACATACATGTGTGTATATATACACACACATATATGCGTGTTAATATAAGTATGCATATGTACTTGCAGAATTGAGGAGGCTGAATGTTGGGCTCAATTGTGCATGTGTGTGTGTGTGTGTGTGTGTGTGTGTGTTAATTTCTCTATCCCTTTTCTTTCTCTCTGGCACATGAATAGCTAATGAGTTCTGAGGCTTTCACTGACCAGTGAGAAGCCGCCAAGTTAAAGAATAAAGATACCAATAAGTAAGTTTCATTTCCTAAGCCCCAATACCAATTACTCAGAGTAATTTGCCAGAAACCATCAGCTCTGGTCTTCAGAATATTAAGAGAGAGCTAATGGCTAGAGGTCAGCAGACTCTAGTCTGACAAATCTGCACACTACCACTGTACCTGCATGTCAGGGTGGTTCTAAATAGCAAGTTTATAGAGCTAAGTAAAATCTTACATTTTTAAAAAGTAAAGATCTAATTTTATAAACTTAACAGCACATATAAAAGCTTTAGAACAGCAATACCAAGAAGATATCAAACCCAAAAGAAATAGATGGAAAGATATATTCAAAGTCAGCACTAAAATCTATAAATTATAAAATCAACAATAAAATAGCACACCAAAATTAATGAGGCAATGTTTTAACTTTGAGAATATTAATTAGATTGACAAACTATTAGCCAAAATAACAAAAAGAAAGTAAATAATTATCCAAATTAATAAAATTAAAGATGACAGGTATCAAGGAAATAGAGAAAACCATAAGAATTGTAAGACGATATACTCCCACAAATTGAAAATCTAAAGTAAATGAATAATTTTCTTGATATATATCATTACCAAGTTAAATCAAGGTTAGGTGAGCAATTTAAACAGACTTATAACTTCTAATGATACATAAGCAGTAATTAACAGTCTACATCCAATAGAAGTCAGGGCCAGATGGTTTTAGCACAGAATTATATCAGACTTTCGAAGTGAAGTTGATGTTAATACACCTCATATTATTCTAAAGAATAAAAAGAACCTTGTTCAATTTGTTTTGCAAGGTCACAGTTGTCCTGACACACAAATGATTTAAATATCCAACATAAAAGAGAGAATCACAGAAATAATAATAATAATAATAATAATAATAAATAATACTTTTCTGTATGATCAAAAATAGAAATGTTTTCAATAAAATACTTATAAACTGAATATAAGAACACATTAAAATTACTATCCACAATATTCAAGAAGACTTCATCACATAGATGTAGTAATAGTTCAAAATACATAATAAATATAATCTGCCATATAAAAAAAACTGAAAGAAATAAATCTTTTTATATTGAGAAAATGTCTTCAACAAAATCTGACACGTGTTCATGATAGAAGCCCTTGGAGAGATTAGGGATACAAAGGACATGCCACAACTTAATAAATTCTGTTTTCAGATCGTCCATAGTCAATATCAACTTAAATAGAGAGAAAAATAAGACAAATCAATTAAAATCAGGAAAAAAGAAAACATTTTCCACTTTCCATAATTTTTCAATGTAGTATTTGAAGTCTTAGAAAATGTGGCAAATGAAAATGGGTTGAGAAAAAAATCAGGGATATAATACCTTTCAAAATAGTTTCAAAAATATAAAATAACATGAAGGTAAATGGATCAGGAGCATACAAAACATGACTCTAAGACAAATTGGAGAATATAGAATGTCAATAAAAAATATAATAACAAAACTTGTACCACAAAAAAACAATATGTAGAATTTTGGGAGCCTGTGTAAAGACACCATCTCTGAGTCAAAAGCATAGAAAGAGAAGAGGAATCACAGGCATAGGCTGGATATTCACTATAATCATAGAGGAAAATATCCCCAAACTTCACAAATTCAGGATACACCCATATATATTCAGGAAGTACACAGAACACAAAATAGCACAAAAAAGAAAACTTCACACACCATATTATAGAGAAAATACCAAAAATACAGAATAAAGAAAGAAAATATAAACAACAGCAACGTCAGCATAAGAACATTGAAACCTGTCAGAGAAAAATCACAAATCATAAATATCCACATATCTGTGAACACTTGAATTTGAAAAAGAAGGTAAAAACACATCAATGGTAAAAAAGAAAGCATCTTGAAATGATGCCAGTACAACCAGATGTATGCACATAGAACAAGAAGGCAAATAGATCCATTTTTCATCCTGCACAAAACTCAAGTCCAAGTGGATGAAGACCTCAACATAAAACTCGATACTTTGAATCTAACAAAAGAGAACGTGGAAAATAACCTTGAATGTATCAGTATAGGAGACAACTTCCTGAACAGAACACTTAGGGATCAAGCACCAAAACCAACAAATAGTAAATAGGACTTCATGAAACTGAAAAGCTTCTGTAAGGCAAAGGACATTTAAATAGAACAAAGTGATAGCCTACAGGCTGGGAAAAAGATCTTCACCAATTCAATGTCTGACAGAGAGCTAATATTCAAAACATATGAATTCAAGAAGATCAACAAACCAAATAGCCCAATTAAAAATACGGTGCAGAGCAAAACACAAAATATTCAACCAAGGAATCTTAAGGGGCTGAGAAACAATTAAAGAAATGTTCAGCATCCTTAGACATCAGGAAAATGCAAATCAAAAAGGCACTGAGATTGTATCTTACACCAATTAGAATGGCTCAGATAAAAACAAGCACATGCTGAGGATGTAAAACAAGGGGAAAACTTCTCCATTACTGGTTAGAATGCTCATGTATACAACTACTATAAAAATCAAGGTGGCAGTTTTTAAGAAAATTGGGAATACTTCTACTTGAAGACACAGTTATACTACTCCTGGGCATATACCTAGAAGAAGCTCCACCATATCACAAGGACATGTGTTGCATTATGTTGATAGCACCTTCACTCATAATAGTCAGAAATCTTTCAGTGTATTATATAGATTATGGGGAGATCTAGAGATAAAAGAGGATCTTGACCACAATTGTTAGTCTCCTGGCTTTTGCCTATGTGTGAAGCAATGAGTGAAGAAAGAATGAAGAAGTGTGAATATTGTGTCAAGGAAGAAATAAAAATTGCCCTAACATACATCTGGGAATTTTGATTCCATAATTGTAAGAAACAGAAATTAAAAACATTTTTTGTTAATTTAGAAACTATTTTGTGTGATTAAAAATAATGTAGTGCATGTGAGATAGAAGTTTGCCATCAGGAAGATGTGGTAAGAACTGGTGATCAGAACCTCTGGCAGGCAGGCCATCAGGCATCTCAGATATGAACCTATCCAAGAATGTGTGTATGAAATTCTAATGAGCTAAATTGAGCTTGTGTTAATATGCTTGTGAAACAGTACCTGGCTGCGAGTTATGATAGTGTGATGTTAATGACTAATTAATGATAAAAAGTATTGGATCTATAGGAAGGGTAGGCAGGACCCTACTGCCATTTTTCCAAGACATGATTCCCTGGCTTCTGTGTTGATGTCCATCTGCAAGAGGGCTTAAGAGTGCATGACTCCAGACTTGAGTATCAATCTTTCAGTATTTTTAGTGAGCTGAGATGGGGTAAGTTGTCAGACAATTTGTAGGCTTAATGTTACAAGGACCACCTGCACCTCCAGTAGTGCCATCCTCAAAATTTGGCACAGATAAATTACTTTGTATCAGACATGGGTCAGGCTTGCTACCTTCCAAAGTACCATTAATAGAGAAAAGAGCCCCGTGCAGCCCTACATTTCTACAAAACAGATCTTAGCCACTAGGTGAGATGTATGCTTAGCATTGATATTAGTTTGAAACAATAAAGAATGTATATGTGAATAAACAGATGGCATTTGAAAGACAAATCTCTGTGGATATCCAAATTGCCTAGCTCTCTATAGTTTAGCACTGTGCACTCCACAATAAGGGTGGAGTCAGTTTGATTCCTGAGCTTTGGTGGCAATGTACAGTCTATTTGCCCTTACAGGAAAAATTTCTATGTGTGGCCAGAGATTCAAAGTATCAGTGATGCATCCAAGGCTGTTAGGTGTCCATGAAGCCAGGTTATGGTTTTAGAATATGCAGGACATTCCTTTTGTCTTATATGTGAACAAATATTATATTGAGTATATATTTCTGTTTTTAATATTATCTCCTTGCTTTTTAAACCAGTCAAATGCCATTTAAATAAGGAAGATATAGAAGTAAAAGAGTTTAATGTAGGCAGAGACATGACAGAGAAAGAGGATATAGGTAATCATATATTTCGGAGTGAAGGTAGGTAGAAGTAATGCAGGAAAGGTGGATTGTCTTGGCCCAAGACTTTTATTCCCAGGGACTACCTCTTTCCTGCTGATTGTATCTCTCTTACTGCTCAAAGAGTACCTAACCCAGGGTCCAGAAACATTAGTCATTGGGACACAGATTAGGGGAAGTTCTTTAGTACATCTTTCCTAGCTAGAGTTCATTATAAATGCCTGATGCAAAAACCCTCAAGTAGTTGCATGTATTCTGAATATTTCCCCCAAACTTACATATTCTGCCAAAGAAGGATCTTAGTGATTACATATGAGTTTGAAGAATGGGTATGTATACCTATGTGGGAGAAAAATAAAGCAGAGTTGCCTCTAGAGATCACCAAGTCAATTCTGACTAAAGTGTAAAGTTGGTTTTCTGTGTTGGCTACATTGATAGAGTCTAAGTTTTACTATAAAGAACTTCTAGTGGTGATGAAGATGAAGTACTTCCTTTCATTATTTCATACTCAGGGACTTCTGTTCTATTCAGGAGTGTCTTTAAATGGTAAGTGTGTACATAGAAAATGTCTAGTCTCCCTGCTTTTTCAAAATTGTACCATGTTTTCTTGTTGATCTTTTTTAGTTCTGTGGAATGTATCTTGGATTTTCTGTACTTTTCTTTTGCTTGCTATCCACTTATTAGTGAGTACATAACATATGTTCTTTTGGGTCTAAGTTATCTCAGTTCACACAGGATGGTATTTTCTAGCTTAATCCCTTTGCCTGCAAAACTTAGGATGTTTTAATTCTTAATAACTGAGTAGTATTCCATTGTGTAAATGAATTACGTTTCTGTATCCATTCTTCTATTGTGGGACATCTGGGTTATTTGCAGCTTTTGCCTATCACAATCAAGGCCACTATGAACATAGTGGAATACTTGACCCTGTGGCACGGTGGAGCATCATTTGAGTATATTCCCAAGAGTGGTATGGCTAGGTCTTCAAGTAGATCAATTTCCAAATTTCTGAGGAACCTCCAGATTGATTTCCAGAGTGGTTATACCAATTTGCAATCCCACCAGCAGTGGAGGAGTGTTCTTCTTTCTCCACATCCTCTTCAAAATGTGTTGTTACATGAGCTTTTGATCTTAGCCATTCTGATTTGTTTATGGTGGAATCTTAATGTTGTTTTGATTTGCATTTCTCTAATCACTAAGATTTTTGAACATTTCTTTAGGTGCTTATCAGTCATTCGAGATTGCTCTCTTGTGAATTCTTGGTTTAGTTCTATACTCTGTTTCACAAGGGGGGGGAGGAATGGAGAGACATGGGAAGGAAAGTGGACTGGAGGGGGTTGATGGGGAACCAGATCTGATATTGGGTGAGGGAAAAGGACTGAAGCCCCAGGGGCCAGCAGAAAGAATGGAAACAGGCAACCTCGGGAGATGGGACCTTCCAGAATTTACCAGAGACCTGGGAGGTGAGAGACTCTCAGGACTCAAAGAGAGGGACCTTAGGTGAAATGCCCAAAAGTAGTGAAAGGGGACTTAACGAGCCCAGCCCAAGCAGAATGACAGGGCATCAAGTGAGGGAGGAGGTAGCCATCACACAGTCAAAACTTTGACCCATCATTGTTGCTGTCTGAAAGAACTGCAAGGATGGAAATGGAGAACAGCCTGAGGAAAAGAAGGTCTAGTAACAGGTCCAAAGTTGGATTCAGATCAAGGAGAGACCCCAAGGCCTGACACTGTTACTGAGGCTACGGAGCATTCACCAAAAGGGATCTATCATGACTGCCCTCTGAAAGACCAAATAAGCAGTGAAAAAAATCAGATGCAGATATTTTTACCCAACCAATAGAGAGAAACTGCTTACCCCTGTGACTGAATTACAGAAAAGCTGGAAGAAGCTGAGGAGGAGGGTGACCCTGTAGGAGAACCAGCAGGCTCAATTAACCTGGACCCCTGAGATCTCTCAGATGCTGGACCACCAACCAGGCAGCATACACCAGTTGATATGAGGCCCCCAACACTGCTGGGTCTGTGTTCAATCAGAGAAGATACACCTAATCCTCAAGAGACTGGAAGCCCTAGGGAGTTTAGAGGTCTTCTGGGGTGGGCGGTGGGTGGTGGGGACATCCTTGTGGAGATGTGGATGGGGAGGGTGTAAGTGATGTGTAACAGAGGGTAGAGCAGGAAGGTAGTAAATAAATCTGGAATGTAAAAACAAACAAAAAACAATTAAATTTAATTAAGAAAGAAAAATTGTGCCAAGCTAGCCTCAGAGCATTAGAAGACATAGATTTAGATACTCTCTAGAGAACCAACAGGAGCAGGGGATTAGTGCATCTATCCCCTTCTGCCCCGTCTAACCCTCCCTCCTCCACCATCACTGCCCCTTGCCATCAGATGTGGGAGACCTGCACCACATCTGGCATGGAGAGGACACCACTTTCTGATATTCTCTAGAGAAGTGACAGGAGCAGGGTATTAGGTAAGCATCACCACCTAACACAGAGAGTCCCAGAACCCCTCTGCTCAGGGACTCACTACTCAGCAGCCTCCAGTTTGCCTATCCCCTTCTGTCCCTTCTACCCCTCTCTCCTACCCTGTCACCACCCCTTTCCATCAGATGTGAGAGAACTGGGCCACATCTGGCATGGAGAGGACACTACTTCTTGATACTCTCTAGAGAACTGACAGGAGCAGGGTATTAGAAAACCTATAGGAGCAGGGCATTCGAGAATTGGCAGGAGCAGGACATTCAACCCTTCCTAAGTCTGCGACAGGGGAGATCCCATCACCTGATACTTCCTAGAAAATTAGCTGTTTGCAGGGCATTGGACAGAAAGAGAATCCCAGAAGAACAGAAATACAGGCCTGTAGGATAGAGAAGATAGTGTCAGCAAGACCAGCTAACACCAGGGATAACAAGATGGACAAAGGCAAATGCAAGATCATTACCAACAGAAACCAAGGCAACATGGTACCATCAGAACCCAGCTCTCCCACAACAGAAAATCCTGCATACTCCATCACATCAGAAAAGCAAGAACCAGACTTAAAATCACATCTCATATTGCTGATGGAGGACTTCAAGAAGGAGATAAATAACTTCCTTAAAGAAATAGAAGAGAACATGGTATTGCATGGTAGTGTAACAGGTAGAAGCACAAAAATCCCTTAAAGAAAGACAAGAGAATATGGATCAAAAGGTAGAAGCTCGTAAAGAGGAAACAAAAAAATCTCTTAAAGAAATATGGTAGAAAATGTGTCAACAGGTTGAAGGCCTTAAAGAGTCAATACAAAAATCCCATAGCGAATTATGGGAGAACATGGGTCAACATGCAGAAACCCTTAAAGAGGAATCACAAAAACATCTAAAAGAAACACAAGAGAACATGGATCATCAGGTAGAAGCCCTTAAAGAGGAAACACAAAAATTCCTTTAAAAATTTCAGGAAAAAACAAACAAACAAACAAGTGAAAGAGGTGAACAAATCTATCCAGGATCAAAACCGGGAAATAGATTCAACAAAGAAATCAGAAAGTGAGACATCTCTGAAAATAGAAAACCTTGGAAAGAATTCAGAGTTATAGATGCAAGCATCAACAACAGAATACAAGAGATAGAAGAAAGAATCTCGGATGCTGAAGATTCCTTAGCGATCATTGACTCAACGAAGAAAATTTTGTACCCCAAAACATACAGGAACTCCAGGACACAATGAGAAGACCAAACCTAAGGATCATAGGAAAAGAAGAAAGTGAGGATTTACGTCTTAAAGGCCCAATAAATATCTTCAACAAAATTATAGAGGATAACTTCCCTAACCTAAAGAAAGAGATGCCCATGAACATGCAGGAAGCCTACAGAACTCAAAGCAGATTGGACCAGAGCAGAAATTTCTCCCATCACATAATAATCAAAACAGCAAATGCACTAAACAAAGAAAGAATATTAAAAGCAGTGAGAGAAAAACGTCAAGTAACATATAAAGGCAGACCTATCAGAATTACACCAGACTTCTCACTAGAGACTATGAAAGCCAGAAAAGCCTGGGCAGATCTCATACAGACCCTAAGAGAACATAAATGTCAGTCCAGACTACTATACCCAGCAAAACTTTCAATTACCGTAGATGGTAAAAACAAGACATTCCATGACAAAAGCAACTTTACATAGCACCTTTCCACAAATCCAGCTTTGCAAAGGATAATGGGTGGAAAATACCAACACAAGACAGTGAACCACACTGCAGAAAAATCAATAAGGTAAGCTTTCATCAAGCCCAATAGAAGATAGCTATACAACCAGAATGTCACCTTTAACTAAAAAGATAACAGTAAGCAACAATCATTTTTCCTTATTATCTCTTAATATCAATGGTCTCAAATCCCCTATAAAAAGACATGGACTAACGGACTGGATACATAAACAAGACCCAATGTTTTGCTGCATACAAGAAACCCATCTCAGTGACAAAGACAGGCACTATTTAAGAGTCAAAGGATGGAAAACAATTTTCCAAGCAAATGGTCCCAAGAAACAAGCTGGAGTGGCCATTCTTATATAGGATAAAATTGACCTTCAACCAAAAGTTGTCAAAAAAGATAAGGAGGGACACTTCATACTGGTCAAAGGAAAGTTCTACCAAGAAGAATTCTCCATTCTGAGCATCTATGATCCGAACTCAAGGGCGCCCACATTCATAAAAGAAACTTTACAAAAGCCCATAGCACACATTGCTCCCACACAATAACAGTGGGAGACTTCAACACCCCACTGTCAAAATTGGACAAGTAATGGAACCAGAAACTAAATAGACATACAGTGAAACTAACTGAAGTTATAGACCAACTGGATCTAGCAGATATTTATAGAACATTCCATCCTAAAACAAAAGAATGTACCTTCTTCTCAGGACCTCATGGTACCTTCTTCAAAACTGACCATATAATTGGTCACAAAACAGGCCTCAACAGATATAGAAATATTGAAATAATTTCATATATCTTATCAGATCACCATAAGCTTGGTCTTAAGCTCAAACAAAAGCAATGGAAAACACACATAAACATGGACTTTGAACAATGCTCTTCACAACGATAGGTTGGTCAAGAAAGAAATAAAGAAAGAAATTAAAAGACTTTGTAGAATTCAATGAAAATGAAGATATATCATACCAAAATTTGTGGAACACAATGAAAACAGTGCTAAGAGGAAAACTCATAACTCTGTGTGCCTCCCAAAAGAGAATGGAAAGAGCTTACACTAACAGCTTGACCGTGCACTTGAAGGCTCTAGAACAAAAGGAAGCAAATACCCCCGAAAGGAGTAGACAGCAGGAAATAACCAAACTTAGAGCCTAAATCAACCAAGCAGAAACAAAAAGAGCTATACAAAGAATCAGCAAAACAAGGAGCTGGTTCTTTGAAAAAATCAACAAGATAGATAATCCCTTACCCCAACTATCCAGCGGGCATGGAGACAATATCCAAATTAATAAAATCAGAAATGAAAAGGGAGACATAACAACAGAAACTGTGGAAATTCAGAAAAGTCATCAGATCCTACTACAAGAGTTTATACTCAACAAAGTTTGAAAACCTGGATGAAATGGATAACTTTCTAGATACATACCAGGAACGAATGTTAAAACAGGATCAGATAAGCTATCTAAGTAGTTCCATAAGCCCTGAGGAAATGGAAGCAGTCATTTATAGTCTCCCTTCAAAAAAATTTGAGGACCAGATAGGTTTAGCAGGGAATTCTATCAAATCTTCAAAGAAGAGTTAATGTCAATACTCTTCAAACTTTTCCACGAAATAGAAACTCAAGGAACACTACCCAACTCATTCTATGAAGCCATAATCATGCTTATACATAAACCAAACAAAGACCAAAGAAGGAAGGAGAATTTCAGACCAATCTCCCTCATGAACATTGATGCAAAACTACTGAACAAAATCCTGGCCAACTGAATCCAAGAATGCACCATAACTTTAATTCACCATAATCAGGTAGGCTTCATCCCAGGGATGCAGGGATGGTTCAATATATGAAAATCAGTCAATGTAATTCACTACATAAGCAAACTAATGGAAGAAAACCACATGGTCATTTCATTAGATGCTGAAAAGGCTTTTGGCAAAATTCAACATCCCTTCATGATAAAAGTCTTGGAGAGATCGGGAATCCAACGCCCATATCTAAACATAGTGAAAGCAATATACTGCAAACCGGTAGCCAACATCAAACTAAATGGAGAGA
This sequence comes from Apodemus sylvaticus, assembly GCF_947179515.1. NCBI lineage: Eukaryota > Metazoa > Chordata > Mammalia > Rodentia > Muridae > Apodemus > Apodemus sylvaticus. The sequence goes on from NC_067485.1 coordinate 6,322,582, forward strand.
AACTTGAGACAATCCCTCTAAAATCAGGGACCAGACAAGGCTGCCCACTCTCTCCCTATCTATTCAATATAGTACTTGAGGTCCTAGCCAGAGCAATCAAGCAGCAAAAAGAGGTCAAAGGTAACAAATTAGAATGGAAGAAGTAAAACTATCACTATTTGCAGATGATATGATAGTATACTTAAGCGACCCCAAGACTTCCACCAGAGAACTCCTAAAGCTGATAAACAACTTCAGCAACATGGCTGGATATAAAATTAACTCAAGAAAATCAGTAGTGTTCCTCTACTCAAAGGATAAACAAGAGGAGAAAGAAATTACGGAAATGACACCCTTCACAATAGTCCCAAATAATATTTCATACCTAGGTGTGACCCTGACAAAGCAAGTGAAGGGTCTATATGACAAGAACTTTAAGCCTCTGAAGAAAGAAATCAAAGAAAGTCTCAGAAGATGGAAAGATCTCCCATGTTCATGGATTGGCAGGATCACTATAGTAAAAATTGCCATCTTGCTGAAAGCAATCTACATATTCAATGCAATCCCCAGTAAAATTCTAAAGCAATTCCTCATAGATCTAGAAAGAGCAATTCTCAAATTCATCTGGGATAGCAAAAAACCCAGGATAGCAAAAACTATTCTCTACAACAAAAGATATTCTGGGGGAATCCCCACCCCTGACCTCAAGCTCTACTATAGAGCGATAGTGATAAAAAATTGTTTGGTATTGTTATGCAGACAGGCAGGAAGATCAATGGAATAGAATTGAAAACCCAGAAAAGAACCCACACATGTACAGTCACTTGATATTTGACAAAGGAGCTGAAAACATCCAGTGGAAAAAAGACAGCATTTTTTTTTTTAACAAATGGTGCTGGATCAACTGGAGGTCTGCACGCAGAAAAAATGCAAATCGACCCATACTTATCTCCTTGTACAAAGCTCAAGTCGAAGTGGATCAAAGATCTACACATAAAATCAGACACACTGAAGCTTATAGAGGAGAAAGTGGGGACAAACCTTGAACACATGGGCACAGGGGGAAAGTTTCTGAACAGAACACCAATGGCTTATGCTCTAAGAACAAAAATCGACAAATGGGACATCATAAAACTGCAAAGCTTCTGTCAGACAAAGAACACAGTCAATAAGACAAAAGAGCAACCAACAAATTAGGAAAAGATCTTTACTAACCCTACATCTGATAGTTGGCTAATATCCAACATATACAAAGAACTCAAGAAGTTAGTCTCCAGAGAATCAAATAACCCTATTGTTTTTCGTTGTTGTTGTTGGTTTTTTTTGTTTGTTTTCTTTTTTTGTTTTAGTTTTTTGTTTTTTGAGACAGGGTTTCTCTGTGTGGTCCTGGCTGTCCTGGATCTCACTCTGTAGACCAAGCTGGCTTCGAACTCAGCAATCCACCTACCTCTGCCTCCCAAGTGCTGGGATAAAAGGTGTGTGCCACCATGCCTGGCTCAAATAACCCTCTTAAAAATGGGGTACAGAGCTTAACAGGGAATTCTCAACTGAGAAAACTCAAATTGCTCTAATGCACCTAAAGAAATGTACAGCATCCTTAGTTATCAGGGAAATTCTAATCAAAACAACACTGAGATTCCACCTTACACCAGTCAGAATGGTTAAGATGAAAAACTCAGGGGACAGCAGATTCTGGAGAGGATGTGGGGAAAGAGGAACTCTTCTCCATTGTTGGTGAGATTGCAAGCTTGTAAAACCACTCTGGAAATGAGTTTGGTGATTCCTCAGAAAATTAGACATAGTACAACCTGTGGACCCAGCTATACCGTTCCTGGGCATATGCCCAGAAGGTGCTTCTACATGTAATAAGGACACATGCTGCACTATGTTCATAGCTGCCTTATTTATAATAGCCAGAAGTTGGAAAGAACCCATATGTCCCTCAACAGAGGAATGGATACAGAAACTGTGGTATATATACACAATGGAGTACAATTCAGCTATTTAAAACAATGAATTCATGAAATTCTTAGGCAAATGGATGGAACTAGAAAGTGTCATCCTGAGTGAGATTACCCAGTCACAGAAGAACACACATGGTATGCACTCACTAATAAGTGAATGCTAGTCCAAAAACTCAAAATATGCAATTTACAATTCACCCAGCACAGGAAGCTCAAGAATGTGGACTTAAGTGAGAGTTCTATGGTTCCTCCAAGAAAGGGAGCATAATACTCACAGGATCAATAAGGGAGGCAATGTGCGGTGCAGAGTCTGAAGTAAAGGCCACCCAGTGACTCCCCTACCTGGGGATTCATCCTATAAATAGTCACCACACCCCAACACTATGACAAGAAGAGTGTACCCAAAGGAGCATACCATAGCTCCAGAGGGGCCCTACCAGAGCCTTACAAATACAGAGGCAGAAACTATCAACCAACTATTGGACTGGGCTTGTGGTCCCCAACGGAGGATCCGGAGTGTGGTCTGGAGGAGCTGAAGGCGTTTATAGCTCTATGGGAAGAACAATGACTTCAGACACCCAGACACCCCAAGACTCCCAGGAACTGAACCATCAACCAAGGAGTACACATGGTTCAAGCCAAATATATGGCAGAGGAATGCCTTGTTGGGCATCGGTGGGAGGAGTGGTCTTTTATCAAGTAAAGGTTCAATAGAGGCCCCAACAAAGAGAAATGGATGGGGGTGGGGGTGGGGAGAAGGGGGAGGGTGTCCAGTAGAGGGGCATATACATGGAGGCAGGGGGTGGGAGGAGGGGTAGGGAATCTTTGGGGAGGGGGGCTTTTGGGAGGGGGAAATTGGGAAAGATTTTACCATTGGCAATGTAAATGAAGAAGATACTCAATAAAAAATAAATAGAAAACAAAACAGATGTATAAACTTAAGTTTCTTTTCCATTCTTTCTGACCTTCCTGGACTATGTTCTCAATAGCTGGTAGGTAATAGAGCCTGGTTGTGTCTCAGATATGGAAAGAAAAATGGAAGCCATCTTTTTTCTAGTATTTACACATTCTAGATTACATATGAGAAAAATTCATATTGAAGAATTAAGAAACTTTTTTAGATAAATTACAGGAAGCAGCACTAAGAACCAAATACAAAATCATCATGTAAGTAAAAAAATACTTAAGAGATAGCCCACATTATACTGCTTATTTGTTGGGCTTTATCCCAAATCCCAAGATAGAAGCAAAAGAAACATAGGCTATATTTTGAATAGTGATTATTGGCAAGGCATATACATTTTATCAATATGTTACAAAGGCTAGTTTGTCTGGAGCCACTTTTTGTTTAATACCACCTCAGCTGAAATGCTTTGGATCCTACACTTGGAGAGCATGTGCTTTATAAGTTGCAAGATCATGCATGCCGCTTCTTTCTCTACTTGCTGTTTTCTGTTTTTCCCTTTTAAATCCTCCTGTTTCTCAGTTGAGTCTTACTATCATTGAGTTGTATGCTCTTCTACCGAAAATTGCATCCAAACACTAAGAATTCCAGTTTTTACATGTTTTTTAAAAGAAAAATCAATTTCCAGTAGGGGAATTTAAATGAGGTTTATAGGGATCTGTATCATGGAAAAGACCTGTCTATTGCACAATAATGAACATACAGTTTCAATAGTTTCTCTATGTTTGTATTCAGAGAAACCATAAGGGCTGTAAGAGGAAATGATGGTTAGAATTGATAAAGAAAAAGTGTGTCCTCTGTCAGGCATCTCAACTTAGATCACCCACACTGAATGCTGAGAGCCTCCCCATCTTGAGTCTCTGGACGTATGATTCTTTCCACCATACTCTGATATTACACTATAGATTTGTATGACCTAAAACTCATGCTTAGTAAAAAATTTCAATCTTGGAGTTTTATTATGATCTATGAAAAATAAATGAGCATATTTGTAATGAAATGTGAAGATGCATTATTCACCATCGTTGGACTGCTACTAATAGAGGTCAGTGTGTCTCTGAGGGCCTGGCAGTCACTGAAATCAACAAATTAATGGAAATTACTCCCACTGACTTGTTTTTCCCCAAGAGGTGAATTATAGATGAATAGTAGTGAGCTGTTAAGTTCTAGTCTAAGAATTTTATAAATGAATCTTCTGTCATTTTAAAGTTTGTAACATTGGTTCTAGAACTACAGTTCATATCAGAATCATCCTAGTATCAGGAGTCAACTCCAATGTCTGGATACAATTGTCTCAGGGAATGAAACACTAGCTGGGGGACCCATTTCAGAAATGTGCTTTTTCTATTCATTCTCAGATATGAAACTGCTACTGACCTTAAAGGAAAAATCATTCTGTAGATGATAATATGCCTTATATATCAAAACACCTGGACATGCCCTTCAATCTTCTTTTCATTAGCTCTCTTGGTGACTGTATTAGGCTTCCAGTCACTGGGACTTCATCCACTGTTTGCCTATAATCCGTCCATGTGAGATATGTGGGGATGCCGTATGAAAACTGGAGAGCTGTGTGGACTGATACTTCGAATTTAAAGCTTAAAGGAGGTATTTCTGGGCCCTATCTTGGGACATCGGCAAAATCTGAAAAGCTGTGGAGTTCACTGAGGCAGCATAAGTCACCACAGTTGAAGTCTTGTATGTGCCAAAGCAGATGGAAAGTGACTCTGGAGGGGAGACTCCATGGAGAATGAGATAGATTCTCAGAAGGTGAGTATATTCTAAGGGCTAGCAGGCATGTTGTGTGTTGGTCAAATTGACTAGAGAAGGCAGAGAATAAAGCAGGCTCTGTGTGTCCAAGGCTGTATGTCTCATTAAGTGCAAGTCTGTTTCTGTTTGCAAAAATTTACATCTGTTATATTCCACATACCTAGTAATAATTGTCACATATTGATCAAGTATAGATCATGGTTTCAGACATATCACCTGGCTCTTTTCAGTTGACATATGCTGATATTGTAGGAGGTGGAATGTTCTTACCTAGGAACTAGGGCAGTGATCCTAACCCTTTCTAATGCTGCAGGTCTATAAGAAAGAGCCTCAATTTTCAGTGGCCATTAAATAAAATCATTTCACTGTTCCTTGATAACTGTAATTTTGCTATTGCTATGAATCATATTGTTAATATCTAATATGCAGGATACATGATATGTGACACACAGGTTGAATACCACTCTACTATGGGAAGGGTTGCTTAGAAAATTAGTTATTTGAGAACCTAAAACCCTGTGAATAATTTGCTATGGTACTGACCTCCACTTGTAGTTCAGGTTATATATAGTGATTCCATATGAAACCATCATAATCAATTTAAGAGTCACTGAGTCTGGTCATATGGACTCCACTTGAAATGGAAAGAATAGTAACTGATTTGTACCATATATTTTTATAGAAGATATTTTACAGTTTTCATTCAAGAAAGGAATATGATATGATTTGTTCACACTCTATGGCTCACAGTGAAATTAGCACCTGATAACAAATATTAAAAGATTTTCTTGGTATATGGCAAGTCATTTATACTCATGTCTATGGCTGTTAGTAACTTTTGGTCTTCTGCATATATGGAAGGTGCAGTACAGCTGAATTTTTCTATTTTAGAATTGTTGGTATTTGCTTTCCATTTTGCACTGACCTAATAGCTACCAGTGGCTGACTTATTTTAGGTATATCCTTAGTCCTATCTATAATCATTGCATATATATTTTAAATTGTAGTTCAAATAATTTTATTAACCATGGAGGGTAAAAATTTTCAGTGTAGTAAGGACATTTAAAAAAACACGGTCCTATCTTAATATCTCTTATCTCTCCAGGTCCATGACACATGACTCCTAATGTCTTCATGCCCTTCTCATGTTTGGGGGTGGTGTCAGATGCTCCAGTACTTGATTCTAATTCGAATGCTGAATGGCAAGAGTTATCAAGGAAAGATGAAAAATGATACAGCCTTATTGGGTAACTGAAAATGGTTCAGAAGAACCCCAAGAATGAATTGTCCTTTGCTCCAAAGTATCTAGCCACATTAATAGTCATAGGCTCCAATTTCACAGAATGATTATCTAATCACAATCATTCTAAAGACAGAGTGTTCAGATTCTGTTTCCTTACCATGCAGAGAATGTAAAGGTATAGCATACTGAGACTATGTCTGTTGGCTTCTATTCACTTGCATCCACAAGTGTATATAGTCAGCTTTTCAGACTCAATGAGAGTGGAAAATCATGAAGAAACATGGTTTTCCGTGCTTTTCCCAAATTTGTCAGCTGGCAAAGAAGAGTATGTGACTATTCTTTGGAAGCAGGTATGACAGTGTCTTCAGTCCATCTTCCTAACCATATGATAAAAAATAAATACTTTGTGTCTCAGTATACACATTGAATATGGAGATGTGTACAAATCACTTTTTAGATAATATTTTTCTTCTCTGAATGCTTTGCACATTTTAACAATGTATACTAACAATCCATTACACACCACTAGCCTCCAACTCATCTCTGTAAAGAATTCATGTCTCATTTTATTTGCATTAAGGGCCCATAAACCAGTTGTTCCTGCTTAAATGTTCACAGGTGTAGACACACACTGAGGCATGGAAAACCTGCCAACAGTCATGTTCTGTATAAGTCCTTGTCATTTATTACAAATTATTAGGCTCCCTATATTGTTGGTTGAATTGATATTAATTTGTGGACAACTGTGTTTTCTTCTCTGGTTAGAATAAATGTAGGTAAAGAACATTGTCAAGAGGAGAAAATGGCAACTTACAAATTGGGAAAAGAAAATTCACCAAACTTACATGTGACAGAGGTCTAATCTCCAAAATATATAAAAACCCAAAATGTTAGAGATCAACAACATAAATAACTAAATTAAAAATGGGATGCAGAACTAAAGAGTGAATTCTCAACAGAGAATCTCAAATGACAGAGAAGTACATAAAGAAATGTTCAACATACTTACTCACCAGGGAAATACAAATCAAAATGACCCTGAGATTGCTTCTTACAAGCAACAGAATAGCTAAGATCAAAGACTCAAACTACGGGACTTGCTGTCTAGGATTGGAAGCAAGGGGAACACTCCTCCATTAGAGTGGGAGTACAAACTGTCACGACCACTTTTGAAATCAATTTGGCAATTTCACAGAATATGGGACTAGCTCCACATGAAGACCCAGATATACCCTCCTGAGCATATACCTAAAATATTTTCCACTGTACCACATGGACACAAGACCCCTTATGTTCATAACAGCATCATTTATAATAGCCAGATGCTGTTCAGAGTATTTTGTAAATTATGTAGAATTTGTAGGTAAGAAAGTATCTGGTCCATTGTTGTTACTCTCCTGGCTTATGTCTGTGTGAGAAGCAAAGATGTAGAGGTCTGAGTAGTGGGTTGAGGAAGAAATAAAATATGCCCTAATGTATATTTGGGCATTTTGACTCCATAATTATAAAAAGTTCAGTTAATATCAATTTTGGTCAATTTAGAAACCATTTTATGTAAATAAAAATAGTTTAGTACATGAAGGATAAAATATTGCCACCAGCAATTCCTGGTAAAAACTAGGGATCAGAAAAGAGCCCCAGGCAGGCAGGCCATCAGGAACCTCAGATATGAACCTAACAAAGAATCTATTTTCGAAATTCTAATGAGCTAAACTCATGATTGTGTTGATATGCTAATTGAACCAGTCCACAGCTGCAAGTTCTGATAGTGCAAAGTTAATGACAACTTAAATAATAAGAAATATTGGAACTGTAGAAGGGATTTGGCAGATCACACTGCCATGTTCCCAAGATATGAACATTCTAGCTTCTATGCTGATATCTGTCTACAAAATGACTTAAGAATCTTTGCATTACACCAATGACAATTAAACGTACAACACTTTTAGTGGATCAAGATTGGGCCACTTGTCAAGCAAAGCAATAGGTTTAATGTTACAAGGACCTCCTGGACCTCCAAAATTGCTATCCTCACAATCTTCCAAAAATGAAGTACTTCATACAAGACATGTGTAAAGACTGTAAGTGTCTAATCTGCCATTACTAGAGAAAATTTCCCAGTAGAACTCTACAGCAACATTTCTGCAGAACAGATCTTCTCCACTAGTTTATATTGTTGCACAACATTTATATTAGCATAGCACCCTAAGGAATGTTTGTGTGAATGAATGGATTACATTTGAAAGACAAACCTTGTGTGAATATCAAAATTGCCTAGCTCCCTATAGCACCCTACACTGTGCATTCCACAATAAGTGTGGGATCAGGGTTATAGCGCAGTCTTAGTGCCAATACATTGCCTGTTTCCCTTAAAACAGAAATGCCTAGGTACGTGGGGGATTAAAAGCAATGGTGAAACATCCAAGGATTCAGGTGTCTGTGAAGCCAGCATATTGTTTTAGAATATGGAGGATAGTCCTTGTGTCTTATTCATGAACAAATATTATGGTGATGGTATATTTCTACTTTGTAATTTCTCTCCATTATTTTTTTTATTCGATATAATTTATTTACATTTCAAATGATTTCCCCTTTTCTAGCCCCCCCCACTCCCCGAAAGTCCCGTAAGCCCCCTTCTCTTCCCCTGTCCTCCCTCCCACCCCTTCCCAGTTCCCCGTTCTGTTTTGCCAAATACTGTTTCACTGAGTCTTTCCAGAACCAGGGACCACTCCTGCTTTCTTCTTGTATCTCATTTGATGTGTGGATTAAGTTTTGGGTATTCCAGTTTTCTAGGTTAATAACCACTTATTAGTGAGTGCATACCATGATTCACCTTTTGAGTCTGGGTTACCTCACTTAGTATGATGTTCTCTAGCTCCATCCATTTGCCTAAGAATTTCATGAATTCATTGTTTCTAATGGCTGAATAGTACTCCATTGTGTAGATATACCACATTTTTTGCATCCACTCTTCTGTTGAGGGATACCTGGGTTCTTTCCAGCATCTGGCAATTATAAATAGGGCTGATATGAACATAGTAGAGCATGTATCCTTATTACATGGTGGGGAATCCTCTGGGTATATGCCCAGGAGTGGTATAGCAGGATCTTCTGGAAGTGAGGTGCCCAGTTTTCGGAGGAACCGCCAGACTGCTTTCCAGAGTGGTTGTACCAATTTGCAACCCCACCAGCAGTGGAGGAGTGTTCCTCTTTCTCCGCACCCTCTCCAACACCTGCTGTCTCCTGAATTTTTAATCTTAGCCATTCTGACTGGTGTAAGATGAAATCTTAGGGTTGTTTTGATTTGCATTTCCCTAATGACTAATGAAGTTGAGCATTTTTTTAAGATGCTTCTCCGCCATCCGAAGTTCTTCAGGTGAGAATTGTTTGTTTAACTCTGTACCCCATTTTTTAATAGGGTTGTTCGGTTTTCTGGAGTCTAACTTCTTGAGTTCTTTATATATATTGGATATTAGCCCTCTATCTGATGTAGGATTGGTGAAGATCTTTTCCCAATTTGTTGGTTGCCGATCTGTCCTCTTGATGGTGTCCTTTGCCTTACAGAAACTCTGTAACCTTATGAGGTCCCATTTGTCAATTCTTGCTCTTAGAGCATACGCTATTGGTGTTCTGTTCAGAAACTTTCTCCCTGTACCGATGTCCTCAAGGGTCTTCCCCAGTTTCTTTTCTATTAGCTTCAGAGTGTCTGGCTTTATGTGGAGGTCCTTGATCCATTTGGATTTGAGCTTAGTACAAGGAGACAAGGATGGATCAATTCGCATTCTTCTGCATGCTGACCTCCAGTTGAACCAGCACCATTTGTTGAAAAGGCTATCTTTTTTCCATTGGATGTTTTCAGCCTCTTTGTCGAGGATCAAGTGGCCATAGGTGTGTGGGTTCATTTCTGGATCTTCAATCCTGTTCCATTGATCCTCCTGCCTGTCACTGTACCAATACCATGCAGTTTTTAAAACTATTGCTCTGTAGTATTGCTTGAGGTCAGGGATACTGATTCCCCCAGATTTTCTTTTGTTGCTGAGAATAGTGTTAGCTATCCTGGGTTTTTTGTTGTTCCAGATGAATTTGATAATTGCTCTTTCTAACTCTGTGAAGAATTGAGTTGGGATTTTGATGGGTATTGCATTGAATCTGTATAGTGCTTTAGGCAAAATGGCCATTTTAACTATATTGATTCTACCGATCCATGAGCATGGGAGGTTTTCCCATTTTTTGAGGTCTTCTTCCATTTCCTTCTTCAGAGTCTTGAAGTTCTTGTCATACAGATCTTTCGCATGTTTGGTAAGAGTCACCCCAAGATACTTTATACTGTTTGTGGCTATTGTGAAGGGGGTCATTTCCCTAATTTCTTTCTCAGCCTGCTTATCCTTTGAGTATAGGAAGGCCACTGATTTGCTTGAGTTGATTTTATAACCTGCCACTTTGCTGAAGTTGTTTATCAGCTGTAGGAGCTCTCTAGTGGAGTTTTTTGGGTCACTTAGGTAGACTATCATGTCGTCTGCAAATAATGATAGTTTGACTTCCTCCTTTCCAATTTGTATCCCTTTGACCTCCTTATGTTGTCGAATTGCCCGAGCTAGTACCTCAAGTACAATATTGAAAAGATAAGGAGAAAGGGGGCAGCCTTGTCTGGTCCCTGATTTCAGTGGGATTGCTTCAAGTTTCTCTCCATTTAGTTTGATGCTGGCTACCGGTTTGCTGTATATTGCTTTTACTATGTTGTGGTATGGGCCTTGAATTCCTGTTCTCTCCAAGACTTTAAGCATGAAAGGATGCTGAATTTTGTCAAATGCTTTTTCAGCATCCAATGAAATGACCATGTGGTTTTGTTCTTTGAGTTTGTTTATGTAGTGGATTGTATTGATGGATTTCCGTATATTGAACCAACCCTGCATTCCCGGGAAAAAGCCTACTTGATCATGGTGGATGATCGTTTTGATGTGTTCTTGGATTCGGTTGGCAAGAATTTTATTGAGTATTTTTGCATCGATGTTCATAAGGGAAATTGGTCTGAAGTTCTCTTTCTTTGTTGGATCTTTGTGTGGCTTTGGTATCAGCGTAATTGTGGCTTCGTAGAAGGAATTGGGTAGTGTTCCTTCTGTTTCTATTTTGTGGAATAGTTTGAAGAGTATTGGTGTTAACTCTTCTTTGAAGGTCTGGTAGAATTATGCACTGAAACCATCTGGTCCTCTGCTTTTTTGGGTTGGAAGACTTTCTATGACTCCTTCTATTTCTTTAGGCTTTATGGGACTGTTCAGATGGTCTAGTTGGTCCTGATTTAATTTTGGTATTTGGTATCTGTCAAGGAAATTGTCCATTTCCTCCAGATTCTCCAGTTGTGTTGAGTACAGGCTCTTGTAGTAGGATCTGATGATTTTTTGGATTTCCTCAGTTTCCGTTGTTATGTCTCCCTTTTCATTTCTAAGTTTGTTAATTTGGATACTTTCTCTGTGCCCTTTGGTCAGTCTGGCTAAGGGTTTATCTATCTTGTTGATTTTCTCAATGAACCAGCTCCTGGTTTTGTTGATTTTCTGTATGGTTCTCTTTGTTTCTACTTGATTGATTTCGGCCCTGAGTTTGAGGATTTCCTGCCTTCTACTCCTCCTGGGTCCAGCAAAACTCTCAATCACAATAGATGGAGAAACTAAGATATTTCACGACAAAACCAAGTTCACCCAATATCTATCCACAAACCCAGCCCTAAAAAGGATAATAGGAGGACAACACCAATACAAGGAGGGAAACTTCACCCTGAAAAAAGCAAGATAGTAACCTTTCATCAAACCCAAAAGAAGTTAAGCAATCAAATTTAAAAAATAACGTCAAAAATGATAGAAAGTAACAATCACTATTCCTTAATATCTCTTAACATCAATGGACTCAATGCCCCAATAAAAAGACACAGACTAACTGACTGGATACGTAAACAGGACCCTACATTTTGCTGCTTACAGGAAACACACCTCAGGGTCAAAGACAAACACTACCTTAGAGTAAAAGGCTGGAAGACAATTTTACAAGCAAATGGTCTCAGGAAACAAGCTGGAGTAGCCATTTTAATATCAGATAAAATTGACTTTCAACCCAAAGTCATCAAAAGAGACTCTGAGGGACACTTCTTGCTGGTCAAAGGAAAAATACAACAAGAAGAACTCTCAATCCTGAACATCTATGCTCCAAATGCAAGGGCACCCTCTTTCATAAAAGAAACTTTATTAAAACTCAAAGCACACATTGCACCTAACACAATAATTGTGGGTGACTTCAACACTGCACTTTCCTCAATGGACCGATCAGGAAAACAGAAACTAAACAAGGACACAATGAAACTAATTGAAGCTTTGGACCAATTAGATTTAACTGATATATATAGAACATTCTATCCTAAAACAAAAGAATATACCTTTTTTTCAGCACCTCATGGTACCTTCTCCAAAATTGACCATATAATTGGTCACAAGACAGACCTCAACAAATATAAGAAGATAGAACTAATCCCATGCCTCCTATCTGATCACTATGGAATAAAAGTGGTCTTCAATAGCAACAGAAACAACAGAAAACCCACATACACGTGGAAATTGAACAATACTCTACTCAATGATACCTTGGTCAAGGAAGAAATAAAGAAAGAAATTAAAGACTTTTTAGAAAACAATGAAAATGAAAACACAACATACCCAAATCTATGGGACACAATGAAAGCAGTGCTAAGAGGAAAACTCATAGCCCTGAGTGCCTCCAAAAAGAAAATGGAGAGAGCATACATTACCAACTTAATGACACACCTGAAAGCCCTAGAACAAAAAGAAGCTCTCCATTATTTTTAAACCAGTCAAATGCCATTTTAATAAGGAAGTTACAGAAGTAAAAGAATTTAATGGAGACAGAGACATGACAGAAAAAGAGGATATAGGTCTTCATGTATTTCAGATAGCAGGTAAGTAAATGTGACACAGGAAACGTGAACTGTTTTGGCTCGAGGCTTCTATTCCTGTTGAATAGCTATTTCCTGCTGATTGTATCTATCTTTTAGTGTGAAAACAGTACCTGACCCAAGGTCCAGAATTATTTGTCACTTTGACACAGAATGGTGGAAGTTCATCAGTACATCTTTCCTGAATGAAAAACTACTCAAGTGTCTGTATGAATATGAATATTTCCCCCAAATGCCGTCATTTTGCCGAAGCAAGGGCTTAAGTATATACTTTAGAGTTTGATGAGTTGGTCTGCATACTTAGGTGGGAACAAATTGAAGCAGAGTTACCTCTAAAGATCACCAAATCAATTCTGATAAAGCATGAACTCAATTTTATGTTTGGCCACATTGTTGATGTATAAGCTTTACTATGATGAACTTCTAGTTTTGAAGACAATAAAGGAGTTCCAGTCATTATTTAGTACTCAGACAACTCAGTTTTATTCACAAGTTTCTTTAAAAGTTGAGGGTGTTAATAGAACTTGATTGTTCTACTTGACTTTACAAAATTATATCAAGTTTGTTCTAACTGCAGTTTGAGAAAACATAGACTTATATATTCAAGTTTTTAATCCATTCCTTCTAAACATTCTGGACTGAGCACTCAACTGTATTGTAAGTAATAGAGCCTGGTTGTGTCTGAGATTTGGAAAGAAACAGGAAGCTATCTTTCTTTCTGGCATTTTCTGGTTCTAGGTTCCATATGAGAAACATTCATATAGAAAAACTTGGAAGCTTTATTAAAGCAATTATAAAAAGCAGTACTGAAGAACCAAATATCCAGTCACCATGTAAGTTAAAAATACTTACAAGATAGCCAACATTATATTTATTATTTTGGGGGCTTTATCCCAAATCCCAAGAGAAAAGCAGAAAACAACTAGGTTATATATTGAGTAGTAATTTTTGGCAGAGATTAATCATTTTACCAATATGTCACAAAGGCTAGAATGTTTGGAGCCACTTTTTGTATAATGACAGCTTAGTTGGACTAATTTGTAAACAACTCTTTTAGAACATGTGCTTAATAAAGTGAAAGACCATGCATTCACATTCTTACTCTACCTACTGTTTTTCTGTTCTTCCCATTTACCAGCTCTTGTTTCTTAGTTGGGTCCTGCTATCATTGCATTGTCTGCTCTTCTACCAAGGAATTACTGGAATGAATCATTGCATTGAGGAATCCACATTTACATTTAAGAAAATTGTTTGCAATCTAGGGGAATTTTAATTTGGTATATATAAACCTGTAACACAGAAAAGATCTTGTCTATTTCAGAAATAGTCAGCATATTTTCCTTATGTTTGTATTCAGAGAAGCCATTAGAGGTCTGAAGAGAAACATTGACTACAACTGATGAAGAGAACATTATTGTTGAACATTATCTTTTTGAAAATTACTTCAAATTTGAACAAGACACACTAGCTTACTTCTGTACCTAAGTCTTGGAAAGAAAATGATTCCTCTGTGCTCTGTGCTCACTTCACAGCATCATTCTGATGTTTACTGCTAATAGATATGGGAGCCTCCCCCCATTAGGATAGCACTGTTCTGGGTACTTCATAGCATAAACACATTCATACAAATGAGAAACAGAAAGAATACTTGTTGGTTTGAGTATACTCAAGTCACACTTTCCAGAATAAACTGAGCAATATTCTTGAGAGTGGATGAATTCCTGAATGAATTTGTACTGTGCATTCAGACATGGTCCTGATAAGTTTTCCAGTTCCTCAGATACATGGGAATGGTAAAGACTTCATTCTGTATAGAAAATATGTATGGTCAACCTTACCCTGTTATAAGAAGCCATATTAATGAGTGATTAACTTCTATGTAAAATCTGTATAAATGCAATAATTATCGACCACATCTTATGCTCCCTTATGTTTAGACCCAGAGAGTGCTCCACTCTAGAATTATCTTGTTCTTTATTTGTACACAACAAGTATACTGAGTCTGGGTTGACTAGTAGGTGACTATCATCACTGTGAATACCATCTAATGTATCACAGATCTTCTGTATGTGTACTTATCTCTTTTTTTAAATTTCTGTCATTTGTTTATAATCACCATAGTTAGGTTTCTATGACTCATTTGCTGGACATTGGAATTGATATCATAAGATTTAAACTCACCCATCTCAAAAATATTAACACCAAATTGTTCTCCTCTAGTGGAAATTCAGGGACAAAGACCAGAGCAGAGACTAAAGGAAAGACTATCCATAGACGGCTCCACATAGGGATGCATACCATCTGCACACACCAAGCCCAGACACTATGGCTGATACCAAGAAGTGCTTGCTGATGGGAACCTGGTATAGTTGTCTGCTGAGAGGCTCTGCCAGAACATGGTTAGTACAAATATGGATCCTCACAGTCAACCGATGGACTGAGCATAGGAACCCCAATGTTAGCTGTAGGTTTAAAGAAGCTAAGGGGGTTGTCTATGCCACAGGGGTATCAACAATATCAATCAGCCTGATAACCCAGAGTGCCCAGGGTAAACCACCAAAGAGTACACATGAAGGGACCCAATGGCTTTAGCTGCATGGGAAGCAAAGGATTGCCTTATCTGGCATCAATAAGAGGGAAGGCCCTTGGTCCTATGGAAGCTTGATGCCCCACTATAGGGGAATGCTAAGACAGTGAGGCAGAAGAAGATTGTTGGTGGGAGAATTCCCTCATAGAAACAGAGGAGAGGGGAGTGGAATAGGGGTTTGTGGAGGGGACACCAGAAAGGGGGACAATATTTGAAATATAAATAAATAAAATAAGCAATAGAAAAGATAGTATGTATAATATTACTTTAAGTTTTTAAGTCAGATATGTATAACCAAAGGCAAGGTGATAGTTAAACATGTTGAGATTTGCTTACTATTGAGAATATGTTTATACATCAAAAGTAAGGCTTTGACAGAACCTTATTAAAGTTGGAGTAGGAGCAACTTCATAATTTATTGCCTCTAAATATTTTAAACATTGTGACTGGACATTCGGGGATCAATTCTGTAGGCTGACATAATTGCACCTCAGAATTCCTCCCTCGATTTATACTAGGATGGTCCTAGTCCTCTAACAAATGGGCTAATGCAAGCAATCAACATAATGAGAAAATGTTGTAAAGACTGACAGTATATAGTTTGGTTTAAGGGATTGGTGCATGCCCATGATTTGGGTTTCAAGTTGGGCTCATTATTGTTTTACCATTCCTCCAGTCTCTACCCCATATTTGTCCTGCATTTCTTTTAATCAGGACAAATTTGGTGTCAAAAGTTTTGAAGGTTCATTGGTGTGCTTATCACTCCAATGGGTATCTTGTCTGGCTGCAAGATGCACCTTCATCCAATTCAGTGTGGCCACTGTTAGGCATCTCAGTTTAAGTCACCTGCATTGATTTCTGGGAACCTTCCCATGTCAGGTCTCTGGAGTTTCTATTATGACCTGTGGAATAGAATGAGTATTATTGTAATTAAATATGCAGGTGAATTATGCACTATCATTTGGCTGATCCAAATGGAGGTCAATGTGTTTATGAGGACCTAGCTGACACTGAAATCAAAGCATGAATGGAACCTTTTCCTGCTGAGTTGTTTTCCCCCAGAGGAAAAATAGAGATAAATAGCTGTGAGTTGCTAAGTGTTGTTCTGAGAATCCTACAAATGCATCTCATATCATTTTCAGGTTGATAACAATGGTTCTAGAACTCCAGTGCATATCAGAACCAACCTAGAGTCTCCAGTGTCTGGATGCAATTGCCTCAGGGAAAAATTCTATAGTTGTGGGATACATTTTAAAAATGACTTTTTCTTATATTGGTTCTCAAAGATGAAATTGCTTCTGACTGTTTAGGAAAGAATCATTCTGTAGGTGATAAAGTGCCTTATATATCAAAACACCTGGACCTGTCTTTCAATCTTCTCCTCCTCATCATTGGTTGTGTTGGTGACTATATTAGGCCTTGCAACACTGGTACTTCATTTGCTTTTTGCATGTAATCTGTTGTCCCTATGGAATGCGTTGGGGATGTCTTATGAAAACTAAGAGCTGTTTTGAGTGATACTTGGGATTTACAGCCTAAACGAGTTTATAGTTGGATCAGATCCTTAACCTCAGCAACCTCTGAAAAGCTGTGGATTCCACTGAGACACCCTAAGTCATCACAGGTATGTTTAGGTGGAGGGAAGCAATAGGGAAGGGAGAGAATTAAGCAGGTTCCTGTGATTCCAAGGCTGGATAGTGTCTCATTAAGTGCAAGTCTGTGTCTGTTCACAAAACCATACAACTTTCACATTTCACATACTCAGTAATGACTGTCACCTACTAGTCAAGTATAAATCATCTCTTGGACATAACTTCTGGGTACATCTCTTTTTAGTTGACATATGATGATGTCGTAGCAGGTAGAATGTTCTTACCAAGGCACTAGGGAAGTGCTTCTAACCCTTTCTATTGTTGCAAATTTTTAATAAAGTTCCTTAATTTGCAGTAAACCCTCAAAAATCACTTCATTGTTCTGTCATAACTGTAATTTTGTTACTGCTATTAATTGTCCACTTAATATGTATTATGCAGTACAAATGATATGTGACACATAGGTTGAGAACCAATATACTACTAGGAGTGTTGCTTTAAAATTCTGTTATTTGAGAAGCTGAAAATCTATGAATATTGTGCTACTGTACTAAACTCTGCTTGTATTTTTGTCTACCTATGGAGTTTCCATAGGAAACCATTGTCATTGATATAGTATTGGAGACTTTGTTCACATGGATTCCACTGTGAGACAGAAAAAAATAGAAACTGATTTTTACTACATTTTTATAGAAAACCTTTATCAGTTTTCATTCTATAAAGGGATATGATATGATTAGTTTAGACTCTTGGGGTCACAGTGCAATTAGGACCTGATACCAAATAATAGAGTTTTTTAATTTGATATATTTTTTATTTACATTTCAAATGATTTCCCCTTTCCTGGGTCCCACTACCCGAAAGTCCCATAAGCCCTCTTCCCCCTTCTGTTCCCCCATTCACCCATTCCTACTTACCTGTTCTGGTATTGCCCTTTACTGCTGCACTGAACCTTTCCAGAACCAGGGGCCACTCCTCCGTTCTTCTTGGACATAATTTTATATGTGGATAATGAATTGGGTATTCCAAGTTTCTAGGCTAATATCCGCTTATTAGTGAGTGCATACCATGATTGATCTTTTGAGACTGGGTTACCTCACTTAGTATGATGTTCTCCAGCTCCATCCATTTGTCTAAGAATTTCATGAATTCATTGTTTCTAATGTCTGAATAGTACTCCATTGTGTAGATATACCACATTTCTTGCATCCATTCTTCCATTGAGGGATACCAGGGTTCTTTCCAGCTTCTGGCTATTATAAATAGAGCTGCTATGAACATAGTGGAGCATGCATCCTTATTACATGCTGGAGAATCCTCTGGGTATATGCCCAGGAGTGGTATAGCAAGGCCCTCAGGGAGTGACGAGCCCAGTTTTCTGAGGAACTGCCAGACTGATTTCCAGAGTGGTAGTACCAATTTGCAACTCCACCAGCAGTGGAGGAGTGTTCCTCTTTCTCCACATCCATGCCAGCACCTGTTTTCTCCTGAGTTTTTGATCTTAGCCATTTTGACTGGTGTGAGGTGAAATCTCAGGGTTGTTTTGATTTGTATTTCCCTAATGACTAATGAGGTTGAACATTTTTTAAGATGCTTCTCAGATGGTTTCAGTGCAGAATTCTATCAGACGTTCAAAGAAGACCTAACACCAATACTCTTCAAACTATTCCACAAAAAAGAAACAGAAGGAACACTACCCAACTCCTATGAAACCACAATTACGCTGATACCAAAACCACACAAAGATCCAACAAAGAAAGAGAACTTCAGACCAATTTCTCTTATGAACAGCGATGCAAAAATACTCAAATAATGGAGTTTTATTTGGTGTAAATGGTGAACCATTGATATTCTAATAACTATGGTTGTTTGTAACTTCTAGTCATCTGAATGTATGGACATTTTACTAAAATAGTAAGGTACAGTGCAGCTCCATTTTCTTGTCTAAAATTGTGGATATTTGCTCTCCATTTTGCACTGGATCTAATAGCCACCAGTGTCTGACTTATAAACATGTCTTCAGTTCTTTTAACAATCTTTGGATACAAATTTTGAAGTGTAGTTCAAAGGATTTATTAAACATTGAGGGCTTAAAATCATGGTCATATCTTATTATCTCTTATCTCTCCAGGTTGATGGGACATGATTCCTGATGTCTTCATGGCCTTTTGTATTTGGAAGAGGCTTCAGATTCACATGTAATGAATACTAAATTGAATGCTGAATAGCAAGAGTGAAAGATCAATGATGAAAAATTATGCAGCCTTGGTTGAGTACCAGAAACTGTGCAGAAGTACCCCAGAGTGAATTGTCATTTCCTGTTGCAAGTGTCTAGCCATATGAGTGGCCATAAGCCCCAAATACCACTGAAAGATTATCTAATCACAGTTTTTGTGAAAACAGAATGTTCAAGTTCTGTTTCCCTCAACATGTGTAGAATGAGACTACCCCTCTAGGGCTCTATTCACCTACAGCCACAAGCCTGTATCGTCAGCTTTTTCATGAGTTTAGTTAGAAATAAATATCATCTATTGCATTTGTTTTCCAGAAGTTTAAGAACAGAGAGTCTAGTATGTGAAGGAAATGTAAAAATTATCAAACAGCACCATGGAAAGAAAGGCCTGGGAATTGTTAGCTATGGCAATGAACAACTTTGGTGACAAAGTGAGTGGGGCATGGATTGATTTCAAATTGTGTTCTCTTAAGTGCTTTATATGAAGTCTTTTATGGTATAATAATTTATGAATTTTTCCTTAGAGACTGGTGAAAAAAATCCAGAATAAGGGGATTGCTTTTCAAACTCAAAGCAAGGGTAAAATCATGATGAAACATGTGCTTTTTAGTGCTTTCCCCAAATTGGTGGGATGGCAAAAGAAAAGTATGTGACTTCTATTTGGAAGAAGGTATAACAGTATCATCCGTCCATCTTACAGCATTGTTAGTGTGCCAAGATACATCATCTAGTCAGGCAAAACTATAGGTATAATGTCACAAGGACCTCTTGGACATCCATTACTGCCACTTTCACAATCTTCAACAAATTAAATATTTCACACAAGATATGGGTCAAGTGTGGAAGCTTCCAAAGTGCTAACCTTACAGCAATAATTTTTGTACAACAGCCTGTTTCCCTTAAAACAGAAATGCCTAGGTATGCTACCATGAAGCATCCAAGGCTTCAGGTGCCTATAAATCCAGCATATTATTTTAGAATATGGAGGATAGTCCTTGTGTCTTATTCATGAACAAATATATTGAAGATTTATTTCTGTTTTATAATTTCTCTCCATTCTTTTTAAACAAGTCAAATGCCATTTTAATAATGAAGTTACAGAAGTAAAAAAGAGAAGACAGAGACATGACAGAGAAAAAGGATATAGGTCTTCATGTATTTCAGATTGCAGATAAGTAGATGTGACGCAGGAAATGTGAACTGTTTTGGCTCAAGGATTCTATTCCTGTTTACTAGCTCTTTCCTGCTGATTGTACCTATCTCCTGACCCAAAGTCCAGAATCATTTGTCACTGGGACACAGAATGGTGGAATTTCATCAGTAGATCTTTCTAAGCTACTGATAGGCTCATTATAAATGCCTGATACAAAACCTCTCAAGAATCTGAGTGTATTCTGAATATTTCCCCCAAAACTCACATATTCTGACAAAGAAGCATCTTAGGGGCATATAATAGAGTTGAAGAATGGGTCTGTACGCTGGGGTGGGAGCAAAATAAACCAGAGTCAAATCTAGGGATCATCAAATCCATTCAGACTAAAGCATAAACTTGATTTTCTGCTCATTGCTTCTTCATTCCTTCACACAGAAAAAAAACTGAATTAAAATGGACAATATATGTTCTTTCCTATAGATTTCCCAATAATTTACAGAACACACTGAATAGCACATTAAGCTCTGAGCACACATGGTTTTTTATTTGACAAGCTTCTGAATGTCATCACATTTCTCTTAAAAAAAACAAAGTCAGGTCTATCATAGCAGCATCCCATTTATTGTAGAGACTAGGACCATGGGTGTAGGTATAGTATCACACTTAGGAAACTGATACCTCTACATCAAATAGCAGAAAAATGCCATAAAGACATGCCCACAGATCAATCTGCTATTTCTGAAAGGATTTTCCCTTTTCCATCTATATTAGGTAACAACCAGGATTAGCTATCAAAGTTGGTTTGACAGACACAACTCCATTAGCAGGTATCACAGAAAATTTTTCCTTGTTATTTTTGTCTTTCAATTCTTTAAAATAATTTATTGCCTTGCACAAAGATGAAGTCCTACTGGATCAAGGACCTCAACATAAAACCCAGATATACTGAATCAATTGAAGAAAGAGTCAGAAATACCCTTGAACACATTGGCACAGTAGAAAGATTCATGAACATAGCATCAATGGCTCAGGCTCTAAGATCAACCATTGATAAATGGGACCTCTTGAAACTGAAAAGCTTCTATAATCCAAAGGACACTGTCAAGACAAAATTGCAGTATACAGATTGGGAAAAAATCTTCACTAATCCTATATTGCACAGAAGTTTTACTTCAACAATCCAAATAAACCAATTTAAAGTGAAGGCACAGATTAAACAGAGAATTCTCAACAGTGGAATTTTTTTCTATATTCTTTGTTTACATTCTGAATGCTTTCCCCTTTCCTGGTTTCTCCCTCCCTATTGGTCTCATAGGCCCTCTTCCCTCCACCCTTTTCCCAATCACCCCCCCTCCCATTTCCCTGTCCTGGTATTCCCCTATAATGCTAGATCAACTCTTTTCAGAACCAGGGCCCTCTCTTTCCCTCTCTTTGGGTATCTAAATTTTTTGGGATATGCTAACTATGTCTTGACAATTCAGAGCTTCTGGGTTAATTAATATCCACTTATCAGTGATTGCATCCCATGTGTATTCTTTTGTGATTGGGTTACCTCACTTACGATGATATTTTCCAGATCAAACCATTTGCCTAAGAATTTCATTAATTCATTGTTTTTAATTGCTGAGTAGTACTCCATTGTGTAACTATAACACATTTTCTGTATCCATTCCTCCACTGAGGGACATCTGGGTTCTTTCCAGCTTCTGGCTATTATAAATAAGGCTGCTATGAACATAGTGGAGCATGTGTCCTTACTGAATGTGGGGGAATCCTCTGGGTATATGCCCAGAAGAGGTATAGCAGGGTCCTCCAGAAGTGTCATGTCCAGTTTTCAGAGGAACTGAAGGTGCTTCTCAGCCATCCGATGTTCAACAGTGGAATCTTAAATGGCCAAGAAGCATTTAAAGAAATGTTCAGCATCCTTAATTATCAGGGAAATGTAAATCAAAACAACTCTGAAATTCCACTTCACAACAGTTTGAATGGCTATGATAAAAAAAAAAAACCTCAGGTGACAGCAGATGTTGATGGGTATGTGGAGAAAGAAGAATACGCCTTCATTGCTAGTGGGTTTGCAAGCTGGTACAACCACTCTGAAAATCAGTCTGGCAGTTGTTCAGAAAATTGGACATAATACTCCATGAGGACCCAGCTATACCACTACTGAGCATATACCCAGATGGTCCAACATATAACAAGGACACATGTTACACTATGTTCATAGCAGCCTTATTTATAATAGTTAGAAGCTAGAAAGAACCCAGATGTATTTCAACTGAGGAATGGATACAGAAAATGTGGTACATTTACACAATGGAAAACTACTCAACTGTTAAAAGCAACAACTTAATAAATTCTTAGGCAAATGGGTGGAACTAGAAAATATTATCCTTAGCGAGATAATCCAGTCACAAAAGAAGACAAATGGTATACATTCACTGATAAGTGGTTATTAGCCCAAAAGCTTGTAATACCCAATATACAATTCATAGACCACATGAAGGTCAAGAAGAAGGAAGACCATAGTGTGGTTGTTTTATTCCTTCTTAGAAAGAAGAACAAAATATGAAGGCAAAGTATAGACCAGCAACTGAAGGAAAGGCCATTCAGATACTTCCTCACCTGAGAATCCATCCCATATAGAGTCACCAAACCCAGACACAATTGTGGATGCCAAGAAGTGCTTGCTGATAGAAGCCTGATGTAGCTGTCTCCTGAGAGGCTCTGCCAGAGACTGACAAATACAGAGGCAGATGCTTGCAGCCAACCATTGTACTAAGCAAGGGATCGCCAACTGAGGAGTTAGAGAAAGGTCTGAAGGAGCTGAAGGGGTTCACATCCCCATAGGAAGAACAACAATATCAACCAACCAGACTCCCCATAGCTCCCAGTGACTAATCCACCAACCAAGAAGTACACATGGAGGGACCCATAGCTACAGACCCACATGTAGCAGAGGATGGCCTTGTAGGGCATCAATGGGAGGAGAGACCCTTTGTCCTGTGAAAGCTCGATGGATGTCCCAGTGTAGGGCAATTCGATGATGGGGAGGCAGGAGTGGGTAGGTTGGTAGGGGAACACCTACACAGAGGCAGGGGAAGGGGAGATGAGTTAGGGTGTTTCAAGGGAAGGGAACAGAGGATAACATTTGAAATATAAATAAAGAAAATATCCAATAATAATAATGAATTTAAAAATAAAATCAATCAATAAATTAATGACCCCAGACATGCAAAGAAATAGAAGGAAGAAATATTACAACAACAAAATAATTAGGAAAAAAATGAGCACTGTTCATTTATAACCATAATATCAATGGTCTCAGTTTTACAATATGAAGACACAGATTTACTGAATGGATGAAAAAAAAAGGATCTATACTTCTCCTGAAACCATGAAATGGACCTTAACTTCAAGGATACATATCACCTCAGGGTGAAATATAAACAATAAGTAATCATGAAGGGAGATAACCCTGGAGATGGAAAACCTAGGAAAGAGAGCATGAGTCACAGATGCCAGCATCACTAACAGAATATAAGAGATTGAAGAGAGAATCTAAGGTGTAGAATATGCCATAAAAAACATTGGCACAACAGTCAAAGAAAATATAATGTATAAGAAGTTCATAAGCCAAAACATTTATTAAATTCAAGAAACAATGAAAATACCAAGCCTAGAATTATAGTTATAGAAGAGAGTGAAGATTCTCAGTTCAAAAGACCAGAAAGCATCTTCAACAAAATCATAAAAGCAAACTTTCCTAAACTAAAGAAAGAGGTACCTGCACAGGTATATGAAGTTGCAAAGGAAGATGTCAAAGTATCACTATTTGTGGATGATATGATAGTATACATAAGCAACCCCAAAAATTTCTACTACAGAACTTCTACACATTATAAACAACTTCAGCAAAGTGGCTGGATATAAAGTTAACTCAAACAAGTCAGATAGTCAAACAAGTATCCTTCCTTATACAGAGAATAAATGGGTTGAGAAAGAAATAAGTGAAACAACACCCATCCCAGTAGTCACTAATAATATAAAATATCTTGGTGTAATTCTAACCAAGAAGTTAAAGATCTGTATAAGAAGTTCTTCAAATCTCTGAAAAAGAAATTGAAGAAGACCTCAGAAGATGAAAGGATCTCCCATGTTCATGGATTCATAGGATTAATATAGGAGCAATTGCCATCTTACCAAAAGCAATCTACAAGCCTATACAATTCCCATGAAAATTACAACACAATTCTTCACAGGCATGAAAAGAGACCTAAAGTGAAAAGTGGGGGATTCAGACTATCAATTGAAAACAATGTTGAAACAATACGAGAAACACAAAAGAAATAGGTAGAACTGAAAGAGATCTAAATGAAATTGATGATTTTCTAGACAGATACCAAAGTAAAATCAGGATCAGATAAACCATCTAAGTAGTTCCATAAACTGTAAGGAAATAGAAATAGTCATTATAAGTCTACCAACCAAAAAAAGAGCAGGACTTGATAGTTTTGGAGCAGAATTTCATCGGACTTTCAAAGACGAACTAATAACAATACTGCTCAAAATATTTCACAAAATAGAAACAAAAGGAACACTGCCTAATTTGTTCTCTGAAGATAAAATTATTCTGATACCTAAACCACACACAGGCCAAACAACGAAATGGAACTTAAAACCAGTTCTACTTATGAATATCGATGAAAATTATCAAAAATCTCCCAAACCGAATCCAATAACATATTAAAACAATCATTCAACATCAACTAATAGGCTTTTCCCAGGGATGCATGGATGGTTCAATATAAGGAAATCTCTCAACATAACCCACTACATAAACAAACTCAATGAAATAAATCACATGATCACTACTCATTAGATGCTGAAAATGTCTTCAAAAAAATAAAATACTCCTTTATGTTAAAAGTCTTGGCAAGGTCAGGAGTGCAAGGTATGTATCATAATAAATTCAATATTCAGCAAACCAATGGACAATAACAAATTAAATAGACAGGAACATTAACCAGTACTCCTAAAGTCAGGAACAGGACAAGGCTGCCCACTCTCCTCTTATTTCTCAACTGTGGGATGGAAGGAATAATATCTGTAACTCTAACCATATACTTTATAGTAGATAGTTTTCAGCATGAATGGTCTCAATTGTCCAACATACATCACAGATTACCAGAATGGATCCAAAAACAGGATCAAACTTCAGCTGAATACAAGAAACACAGCTTCACATCAAGGGGTAGCTATCACAAAATGGTTAAATAATGGAAAATGTATTCCAATACAATGAACCTAAGAAGTAAGTTTGTACAGCCATTTAATATCTGACAAAATACTTTAAGCCAAAACTAATAGATGAGAAAGAGGACACTACATACCCACCAAAAACAATACACCAGGTGATTATTACAATCTGTATTGGACATAATAGCAGCCAAGTTAAAAATCACAACAAAAAACAAAATAAAATTAAGTAAAATGTTACAATTACAGCTTAAATCACATACTGACACTTACACACTGATAGTGAGTGTCTTCAGTGCCCTATGTTGCCAATACACACTTTTATCCAGAAAAAGTAAACAGAAAAATGCTGGAACTGACATCATAAACCAAAAAGACCAATAAGACATTTACAGAAATCTTGACCCAAACATAAAATAATATACCTTCTTCTCAGCAGCTCATGAAACCTTCTCCAAAATGAATCGTATATATTCAAAGCAAGTCTCAACCGATAAAATCAAATTGAAAACATCTGTATCCTATCTAACCACCATGGATTAAAGCTGGAATTCATCAACAACAGAACCAACAAAAAGACTACAAATTCATTGAAACCAAAGAAGTCACTATTGAATGAAAAATGGATTAGGACAGAAATTATGAAAGTTATTTAATACTTTCTAAAATGGATAAAAATTAATGTGCAATAGTTATATGGGACAAAGTGATAGAAGTTCTAAGAGGGAACTTTATAGCACTAATAGTGTACATGAAGAAATTAGAGAGGTTTCATACTAGTTACTTAAGAGTCACCAAGTCTGCTCAGTCAGTCAACAGGTTTTCCAGTGGAAGAGTGAGGAATAAAAAGAAAAAAAGATGATTAGACAACCTTGTAGCATGGCCCCAGTCAATTCTGAGACTGAAGGGTGGGTTTAATAATTTCCAATACATTTTTATACCATTTTAACTACATGCAGGTATTAAGACTTATAGTAGTACAATGAGGAACAAGCCAAACAGTAAACACAAAATAGTCAAGGCAATAAGCAAAGTCCTGTGACAGTTGTTTTCAAGGGCTTGCCAGAATAACGAAAATACTTAAACCTACTTTGTTGTCCAAGCCCAAAATCTTGCCTAAAGGCTGCTTCTTTCCTTTCATCCTAAGATTAAATTTCCTGCCCTAACCTACTTCTATATTATAGCCTAATGTTAGATTCTTGCCTAAACTTAACTTCCCTATCAAGCCCTAATATCAGATTCCTGCTTGAGCTTACTTCCTTGTCTTTGCCTAATGTCAGATTCCTGCCAGAAGCTGTTTACTTGACCTTGGTCAATGTTAAACTCCTGCCAGGTGGCATGGCATCCCAAAAAGGCACTCTACATAACAGCATACCTGAAAGATTTAAAACTAAGAGAAGAAATCATACACAATAAGAGTGACCCTCAAGAAATAATCAAAGTCAACTGTGAAACAATAAAATGAATATAATACAAAACAAAAACAAAAAACCCCAAAATGGGAAGTTTTACAGCAAATTTCCACCCGGTTTTCAAATTAGTTTCAAATGTCAATACTTCTGAAAGTATATCAGAAAAAAAAAGCAGAAGTGTCATTGCCAATTCCTATGATAAGGCCACAATTACCCTGACACCTTAACACATAAAACCCAACAAAGAAAGAATTGTAGACCAATTTCCCTTATTAATATGGCTGTAAACTAATAAACAAACTGAAAGGCAAAGACTTTTGACAAAAAAAACAAAAAATTATCTGACACCACTTCACTATAAAAGTACTGGAGAGATTATGGATGCAAGGGATAAATATCAACAGAATAAATACAGTTTACAGCAAGCCCATGGCAAACATTAACTTGAATTGAGAAAAACCTCAAAGCAATTTCACCAAATAAGATAGTCCAGGAATAATACAAGATTGTCCATATCTATATGTCTTCAATATAGTACTTGAAGTCTTAACTAGAGCAATAGGACAACAGAAGTAATCAAGGTAATAAGAACTGGAAGGGAAGGAGTCAAAGCATGTATAATTGCAGATGATAGGATACTGCTTATAAGTGATGTCAAAATTTCTCTGGGAAACTCATACAGCAGATAAACAATTTCAGCAAAGAACAAGGAGAGAAATTTTAAACACGGAAAACAGGCCCCTTCTCATATATAAATAACAAATTGACAGAAAATGAAATAAGGTAAACAACACCTTTGAGAGTAGCCCCTCAAAATATAAAACATTGTAAAAGTAGCTCTAAGCAGGCAAGTGAAAGACAAATGATAAAATCTTCAAGTCTTTGAACAAAGACAAATGATAAAATCTTCAAGTCTTTGAACAAAAAATAATAAAGAAGATATGTCTCATATGTGCAGATAGGTAGGATTAATACAAGGGAAATGCTTATCTTCCTAAAGGCAATATCCAAATTCAAAGGAGCCCACACCAAAATTTGTAGATAATTCTCCACAAGACTTGAAAGGAAAACAAAAAGAATAATGAAACAACTGCAGGGGTTACCATAATGGCAGACCTCAAATTTTACTACAAACTAGAGGGGGAAAACAGGGTAGAAATGGTATAAAACATGCATGAAGGCACACACATAGATTCATAGATCTGTGGACAACATGAAATCAGATACACTGAATCTGATAGAAAAAAAATGAACTCATTGACACAGGAAAAGACTTGCTGAACAGAACACAGTTTTCATTGGCCTTAAGACCAGCAATTAGTAAGTAAGACTTCATGAAACTGAGAAATATCACAGTGGCAAAGGAGACTATCATTCAGGCAAAGCAGCAGCCTACAAAATGTCAAGATTTTTTATCTGATACAGATCCAATAGAGGGATAATATCCAAAATATAGATGGAACTCAAAAAATGCATATCAGTGAAACAACTCTAATAATGGGGCACAGATCTGGTATTTTGAGGCAAATTTCAAGTTTATTTTTTGTATATGCAAATAATATATTCATAAGTACTACACACAATAAATGTGAATATTTCCTTTGTATGTTAAATACATATACATTATTTTATTCTTATCACAATAACTTCACATTACAACAAATAAAAATTTGATATACCACTAGGTTCTTTTCTGAGCAGAAAAATTTTCAACTAGAAAACACAAATGACTGAAACCGAACAAATATTCAGCATTCTTAGACATTATGAAAATGTAAAAAACATTACATTGAGATTTCAATGTTCACCTGTCAAAATGGCTTAAACCAATGAAATAAGTGATAACTCATGCAGGTGAGGATGTTGAGAAAAGCGAACAGTCATCCACGGCTGGTGGGAGTGCAAAGTTGTATACCCATTATGGAAATTGGTTTATTAATTCATTAGGAAGATTAAAATAAGCTATACTGCTTTTGGGGATATAAAAAAAGACACTTCAGCCTACCATAGAGACACTTGCTCAATTATTTTCATTATTGCTCTATTCATAATATCTAGAACCAATTAGCCCATTCAATCAATGAAAGAATCAAGAAAATATGGTGTATTTACACAAAAATGAAATCATGAAGTGTATAGGTAAATGGAAGAAGGTAGAAAAAAATCATCTCTATTGATATATCCCAGACTGAAATAAACAAATATATATGTATGGATAGATGGATATGATATAGATATTGAGAGATATAGAGATAGATGATATATAGATAATACAGATGGATATAGACATAGACATAGACTTAAACATAAACATAGACATACATAGACGTAGACATTAGACATACACATAGATATAGACATAAACGTAGAAGGACATAGACATTAGACATAGATGTAGGCATAGGTGTGGGCATAAACATAGACAGATATAGACAAAAGAGATAGAGAGAGATAGAGAGTTAGAGATAATATGATAAGAGATATAGATATAAAAATGTTTGGTATATTTTGGCTTACATATTCAAGGTCTTTTACCAAATAGTGGATACACTAATTAAGACAAGTTGCTATCCTGATTGGTGTAAGGTGAAATCTCAAGCTTGTCTTGGTTTGCATTTCCCTAATGACTAATGAAGTTGAGCATTTTTTTAAGATGCTTCTCAGCCATCCGACGTAATGTCAGGAGACAGCATGGCGAAGATGTGGAGAAAGAAGAACACTCCTCCATTGCTGATGGGGATGCAAATTGGTACAACCACTCTGGAAATCAGTCTGGTGGTTCCTAAGAAAAATTGGGCACATCACTTCTGGAGGATCCTGATATACCACTCCTGTGCATATACCCAGAGAATTCCCCAGCAGGTAATAAGGATATGTGCTCCACTATGTTCATAGCAGCCCTATTTATAATAGCCAGAACCTGGAAAGAACCCAGGTATCCCTCAACGGAATAATGGATCCAAAAAATGTGGTATATTTACACAAGGGAGTACTATTCAGCCATTAGAAACAATGAATTCATGAAATTCTTAGACAAATGGATGGGTCTGGAGAACATCATACTAAGTGAGGTAACCCAGACTCAAAAGATCAATCATGGTATGCACTCACTAATAAGTGGATATTAGCTTAGAAAATTGGAATACCCAAAACATAATCCACACATCAAATGATGTACAAGAAGAATGGAGGAGTGGCCTGGTTCTGGAAAGCCTCAGTGTAGCAGTATAGGGCAAAACCAGAACAGGGAAATGGGAAGGGGTGGATGGGAGAACAGGGGGAAGGAAGAGGGCTTATGGGACTTTCGGGGAGTTGGGGGCCAGAAAAGAGGAAATCATTTGAAATATAAATAAAAAAAATATCGAATTTTAAAAAAAGATAAGTTGCTATCAAAACAAGGGGGTACTACTCTGACAAAACTGGCCCTGGTGCATTGGGGAATATTTTGGAAGGATTTAGAACTGGTGGGCTAGAAAATCCATTGAGTGTTGAGAGCTCAGTGAAACCTTTTGTATGAGCTCAGTTGATAATGATGTTGAGGGAGATGCAGACAATAGATGTATGGCTTCTGAAGTTTCAGAGCAAAACAAAAACTCTATTGGGCATTTTTGGTAAAGAATCTGTGGCATCTGGTCAGCTGGAGCTGCAGAATTGGCTGGGATTAAGAGGAGACCAAAGCCACTGAATAAAACCTATGCTTAGCTGGTACAGAGGATGCTGATCATCTGGTACTAAAGAATCAGCTATGACTAACAAGAGGCCAGCATAATTAAGGGCAAGTCTTCTGGGAAGTGTTACCTCAAAGTCACCACACAGAAGCTGTGCTTCAAAAGCAGCCAGAGTTGTACTTCCTGGGGACAGCCCAACTTGCTAATGCAAGAATCACCCAGGTACAAATGGTTTTGAATGCATGAAATGTCATGGAGAACAGCTGACGCCTGGCTGGAGTCCCTAAAAAGAGCCTACAAGAAGCTAGTGGTAGAAGTTCATTCCAGTAGCAGCAAGGGATCCCAGCAATTATTGACATGTCAGTACCATGGGATGACCACCAAGAACAACAGTTCCAGGCTTGGGAAGGCTCTGGCCTAGACAACAACCTGTGTATGCTGAAGAGAGCAGAGCCTGAGAAGTCACCTAAAATCCTAGAAGGATGCCAGAAGATAATAAGACATAGAGTCATGTTCATTTTAGAAGTTCAGATTTGCTTTAAGTTGACTATACCCTGGTTCTTTGCTCTCAAAATAAGAAAGTATTTGATTTATTTTTTTTATTTTACAACAGATCATACTTGAGAGAGTTTGAATGTTTTTATGAATATATTTTTAAAAGACTAAATGTTAAACACATCAATTTTAAAAAATGGGAATTTTAAATATTATTGTGGTAATATTAATGTCTGGTAAAGGAAAGAAAAGAAAAGAAAGGTCATAGCTTAACAATTATGTTTTTGTCAAGGTGAGAAGGAAGGTCAACTGGGTGCTTTCTCTCTATCTCTGAGCTAGCGGGCTTACAACACAGAATCTGGTTCTTGAATTTTCATTGGATGAACTTAACACTTGGGATTTCATTTTAAACAGAATACCTACATTAAAATTTATGGTCTTCTTTGTATTGCTTTTTGTTTGTACCAAATGGGACATAGAGTTCCAGTTTTATTCTTTTACCTGAACATGTCTCAGGTTTTACTTCTGCCATTCCTCTTACACCATTTCACATATCTCCATTTTATTTGTCCAAGGCTCACCATCTTTTGATTAATAGCTGTCTTTAAGACACCTCCATACCCACTTCCATATCCCAAGATTCTACTTACAAGCCCACCTATTACTTTCTGTTTTCTCTCTCAAACACTCTGATGAATGTATTCTTGATAGGGTCACTGAAAGAATCCTAGAGGTAGAGTAGATAGAAGAGGTTCTGCTAAAGATGCCTGTATCCTAACCCCAAAGTCACAGACACCAACAAAATGTTACCCAACATGGCAAAGTGGAATTTTGAGAGATGGATATTCAGGTATTGGGATAGTTCCAGATTTCTCAGTGATCTAATCAAGTCACAGAGTGAGTTAAAGAGGGAAATAAAACTCCAGGTCAGAGAAACATGGGAATAAGGGAACACAGTCAGCTTCTAGGAGCAGGAAAAAAGAACATCTCCTTGAGAGCCTCCAAAAGGAAATTTTAAAATTTAAGATACATACATGTGTGTGTGTATATATATATATATATATATATATATATATATATATATATATATGTGTGTGTGTGTGTGTGTGTGTGTATATACATATATATATAACAATGTTATAAAGATTTTATATATATATATATATATAAAATGCTTACAACATTGTGATATATATTTTTGATTTGATACAAGGCTCTCTCACTGAATCTCCCTAAAAGGATAACTGAAAATGTTTTCTATCCCCTTCTCTTTCAAAACTAATTGTTGCATGCATGACGCAGTCCCAAGGAATAGCTCCATTGTCACCACATGGTAGGTTGCAACTGGGTCATGTACAAGTTACTACCTCAGCTTCTTAACTGATGTGTCCATAACACCAAGTTTCACTCTGGAAGGGTTATTTCTACAAATCCAAATTAGAGTCCATGTCACCTCAGCAGCAACACTGGCAACACAGTCTCTCACTCACAGATCCATGTTTCAAAGACTGTGTTCTTTGATTGTTTTCTAGATTGAGTATTTTTCTTGTATATGGTATGTAGTGGCTATTCCTGGTTGTCAAGTTGACTATATCTGGAATGAAGTACAGTCTAGAATTAGAAGGCTCACCTATGATCCAAATTTGGAGGCTCAGAGATATAAGTTTCTGACCTGGATCTTGGTATGGAGATCTTGAAGCACAGTGGCTAAAATAAGGAGATCTCCGAGTTCACAATCATTTGGGATTAAAGGCATGGATGCACAGCCTTTAATCTGGGCCACACCCTCTACTGGAGAACTACAGCCTTTAATCTGGGCCACACCATCTGCTGGAGACCTACAGCCTTTAATCTGGGCTATACACTGGCTGGAGATATTTAAGGACATTGGAAGAAGGAAGATTTACTCACTTTTCCTTGCCTGCTTGCCTCGTGGGACTGAGAAAGTGCTAGATCCTTGGACTTCCATCCACAGCTGCTGCTGACCATTATTGGGGAGTTGGACTATAGACTGTAAGTCATCGACAAATTCCCTAACTATAAAAAGACTATCCATATGTTCTGTGATTCTAGATAACCCAAACTAATACATGGTATACTGAGGACATTTTCATACAAGAATATGATGTGTTTTGAGCACATTGCTTCCCATGTTCTCCAGTCCTATCCTGGACTCTTTCTCTCTCACATTAATCCCCTTTGTTTCCCTAAATAGTTTTCTTTTACTTACATGTTATATATACATTCATGATTAAAAAAATTGTACATGTATTCATGTATTTTTATGGACATATATATACATATATAATTACATTCTTTTACTGTATGTGTGTATAAATATATATGTATATATGTGTGTGCATGTTTGTGAGAATGCATATATATACCATCGGGCACACATGAAGGTCAGAGGACAACTTTCAAGAGTTGGTTCTGTCCTCCTACCATGTGGGTCCTCAGTACCAAATTCAGGTCTTTGGACTTGCCAGGAAGCTTCTTTATCCACGGAGCCTTCTTGCCAGCACTACACATGGTTTTATCTATCTGCATAATGTCAAGGCTGCACA
The DNA here is from genome assembly GCF_947179515.1 of Apodemus sylvaticus. NCBI lineage: Eukaryota > Metazoa > Chordata > Mammalia > Rodentia > Muridae > Apodemus > Apodemus sylvaticus. The sequence continues at coordinate 6,356,423 of NC_067485.1, forward strand.
AAGGAGAGAATTCCTGTGATATATGCTTTTCTGAGACTAACTTAATATCATTATTAGTAGTTGCATCCACCTTCCTATGGCAAAGAAAAATTCCATTGTGTATAAATCCCACATTTTATTTGTCTACTCATTTTTTTAGGGGACACTTAGGCTTCTTCCTTCAAATAGCTATTGCAAAAAATGCTTCAATAAACACTGATATGAAGGCAAGAAAAAAGGAATATGTATAACTTTGGGAGACTGTGAAAACATAGTATCTAAAAATCATGAGCATAGTGGCAGAAGAAGAATCCAAAGTAAATAGACCAGTTTCTCAACTGGAGACTTGAAAAGACACAAAGAAAAAAAAAACAGTACACATAATTTTATATTTAAAATAGTAAATATGCAAAACAAAGAAAGCCACAGGGAAAAAAAGCCACAAATCACAAATAACAGCAAACCCATCAGCATAGCACCTGACTTCTCAGTGGAAACTTCCCAAGACATAACAGCCTAAGAAATGTTTCCCAAATGTCCAGAGGCCTCTGGCAGGAGCCTTCCAGTTTCCACCTCCGGATCAGGACCATCCCCTGCCACAGCACGCCATCTCCAAGCTGTGCAGGAATCCAGCTACACACCCAGCAGGAAGCATGGAGGAGGCAACCTGCACAGGTGAGACCGGCCCAGCAGATTAGAGGATTCTGTCATGAAGCCTCTGGCAGGAGCCTTCCATTTTCTGCCTCCAGATCGGGAACATCCCTGACCACAGTGTGCCATCTCCAAGTGGCTCAGGAAGCGAGCTATACACCCAGTGGCATGAAGGAGACAGACAGCATAGACTGCATCCAGAGTTGATTGGGACCACAGAGCTACATTCCCAAATACAACTACAAGAGAGTGGGTCTCGACCAACATTTTTGCTCCCTTGACTGTGTAACAGATTGGTAGGCAGGGATCACCAGAGTAGAGGATTGCTTGGGACACACCCCACCAGGACTCCACCTATACTTAGGAAATCGGCAGCACCACAGCAGTTTGTGCCAGGGGAAAGCAGGTCACCCAGGGTTGCTGAGATAGGCCTGCAGGCACAGAGGATGGGCAAGCACTAGCCACTGCCACCAGGACCAACTAACACTAGAGACAACCAGATGGCAAAAGGCAAATATAGGAATATTGCTAACAGAAATCAAGGCAATATGGCACCATCTGAACCCAATCCTCCCACAACAGGAAGTCCTGGATACCCCAACACACCAGGAAAGCAAGATTTTGATTTAAATTCACAGGTCATGATGCTGATGGAGGGCTTTATGGAGGGCTTCAAGAAGCACATAAATAACTCCCTTAAAGAAATACAGGAGAACACAAGTAAACAGGGGATAGTCCTCGAAGAACTAAGGGAAAACACAGCAAATAGGTGAAGGTATTAAACAAAGCCATCCAGGATCTAAAGAAGGAGGTAGAAGCAATAATAAAATCACAAAGGGAAGCAGCTCAAGACATAGAAAACCTAGGAAAGAAGTCAGGAGTCATGGATCCAAGCATCGAAAACAGAATACAAGAGCTGGAAGAGAGAATCTCAGATGCAGAAGATACCATAGAAACCATTGATACAACAGTCAAAGAAAATGAAAAATGCAAAAAGCTCCTGACCCAAAACATGAAGGAAATGCAGGACAAAATGAGAAGACCAAACCTAAGGATTGTATGTATAGAAGAGAGTGAAGATTTCTAACTTAAAGGGCCAGCTAACGTCTTCAACAAAACTATAGAAGAAAACTTCCCTAACCTATAGAAAGAGATGCCCAAGAAGATACAAGAAACCTACAGAACTCCAAATAGATTTGACCAGAAAAGAAATTCCTCCTGTCATATAATAATTAAAACACCAAATGCACTAAACAAAGAAAGAATATTAAAAGCACTAAGGAGAAAAGTCAAGTAACATATAAAGGTAGACCTATCAGAATTATACTGGACTTCTCATCAAACACTGTAAAAGCCAGAAGAGCTTGGGCAGATGTGATGCAGACCCTAAAGGAACACAATCGCCAACCCAGACTGCTATATCCAGTGAATCTCTCAATTACCGTAGATGGAGAAACCAAGGTATTTCATGGAAAAAAAAAACAAATTTACACAGTATCTTGCCACAGAGCCAGCCCTTCAAAGGATAATGAAAGGAAAACACCAACAAAAGGTGGGTAACTACACACTCGAAAAAGCAAGAAAGTAAAAATTACATCAAAAATAGCGGTAGCAACAATCACTATTCCTTAAGATTTCTTAACATCAATGGACTCAATTCCCCAAATAAAAAGACATAGAATAACAGACTGGATTTGTAAACAAGACCCAAGATTTTGCTGCATACAGGAAACACATCTCAGTGTGAAAGATAAACACTACATCAGAGTAAGAGGCTGGAAAAGTTTTCCAAACAAATGGTCCCAGGAAACAAAGCAGTAGCCATTCTAATATCAGATAAAATTGACTTTCAACCAAAAGTCATCAAAATAGACTCAGAAGGACACTTTATACTCATCAAAGGAAATATCTACCAAGAAGAAGTCTCAATTTAGAACATCTATGCCCCAAACACAAGGGTACTCACATTTGTGAAGGAAACCTTATTAAAATTTAAGCACACATCACACCCCACACAATAATTGTGGTTAACTTAAACACTCCACTCTCTTCAATGGACAGATCAGGGAAACACAAACTAAACAGACAGACAGTGAAACTAACACAAGTTTTGGACCAAATGGATTTAATAGATATCTATAGAACATTTCATCCTAAATCAAAAGAATATAATTTCTTCTCGGCACATCATGGAGCCTTCTCCAAAATTGACAATATAATTGGTCACAAAACAGACCTCAACAGATATAAGATGATTGATCTAATTCCATGCCTGCTATCAGTTCACTATGGAGTAAAGGTGGTGTTCAATAGCAACAAAAACAACAGAAAGCCCACATACACATGGAAGCTGAACAATGCTCTACTCAATGGTACCTTGGTCAAGTAAGAAATAAGGAAAGAAATCAAAACCTTTTTATAATTTAATGAAAATGAAGGCACAACATACACACATTTATGGGACACAATGAAAGCAGTGCTAAGAGGAAAACTCATAGCTCTGAGTGCCTCCAAAAAGAAGCAGGAGAGAGCATACACCAGCAGATTGACAGCACACCTGAAAGCTTTAGAATAGAAAGAAGCTAATATACCCAAGAGGAGTAGAAATCAGGAAATCATCAAACTCAGGGCTGAAATCAATGAAGTTGAAACAAGAACTATAAAAAGAATCAACAAAACTAGGAGCTGGTTCTTTGAGAAAACCAACAAGATAGATAAACCTTTAGCCAGACTAACCAGAAGGCACAGAAACAGTATTCAAATTAACAAAATCAGAAATAAAAAGAGAGAAATAACAGAAACTGAGGAAATTCAAAAAATTAGCAGATCCTACTTAAAAAGCCTATACTCAACACAACTGGTATATCTGGAGGAAATGGACAATTTCCTACACAGATACTAACTACCAAAGTTTAATCAGAATTAGATAGACCATCTGTACTGGCTAGTTTTGTGGGTCAACTTGACACTTGCTGGAGTTATCACAGAGAAAGGAGTTTCAGTAGGGGAAGTGGCTCCATGGGATCCAGATATGGGGAGCCAATTAGTGACCAAGGGGGAAGGTCCCCTTGTGGGTGGCACCATCTCTGGGCTGGTATTTTGCAGTTCTATAAGAGAGCAGCCTGAGCAAGCCAGGGGAAGAAAGCCAGTAAGGAACATCTCTCCATGGTCTCTGCATCAGCTCATCTTCCAACCCTGCTTGAGTCCCAGTACTGACTTTCTTTTCTGATGAACAGCAATGCAGAAGTGTAAGCTCAATAAACCCTTTCCTCCCCAACTTGCTTCTTGGTCATGCTGTTTGTGCAGGAATCGAAACCCTGACTAACCCTGACTAAGATAAATTGGTACCAGCGTAGTGGGTGTATTCCTATAACAACCTGACCATGTTTTGGGGAGGACTGTGGGAGCACCTTGGAACTTTGGGCTAGATGATCCATTCGGTGTTAAGAGCTCTGTGGAATTTCTGTAGGAGCTTGGAAGATAATGTTGAGAACAGCGCAGAAGATGGAGGCCTGGCTTGTGAAATTTCAGAGGGAAGATTAGAGACTCTTACAGTGGCCATGTTTTGATTGCGAAGAATCTGTGGTTTTGGTTAGCTGGGGCTGAAGAATTAACTTTGATTAACTGTGATTAACAAGATACCAGAACCACTAAAGCACCCTTTTGTGTTACTAGGCCTATTGATGCTGGTTAGCTGAAGCTAAGAAATTAGCGGTGATTAAGAAGAGAGCAGCATCACTGAGGTGAAATCTTCTGGGAAGTGTTTTCTGAGAGCACAGAGAGTGTGTTCCAGAGATAGCCACAGTTGTATTTTGTACTGTGGCTGGACTTGGTACTGTGTAAGAGTCACCCAGATGGTACTGGTTTTGAAGGCATAAAGGGGTCATGAAGAGCAGCTGAGGCTCTTGGCACTGTGAGAGGTCATGGAAGGCCATTGGTGAAGATGCAGCCTCAGTTGCAATTGACGACCCAGGACTTGAAGGGGTCATGCATAGGAGCAGAGGCTTGTCACCATGAAGAGAGCCTATGAGAAGCTGTTGGTGAAGCCTAATTACAGTGGAAGATAGCAGCATTTTGGAGATGACAGCACCATGCAATGACCACCAAGAACAGCAGCAGCACCAGTGGAATACAGGCAGCTGGAGCCTAGAAGACAAGCTGTGTGCTACAAAGGGCAGAGCTGGAGAAGTGACCCACACCCTTGGAGGAGCCTGGAAGATTGTGAGTTGGATCCCAGACATTGAACCATTGGTGTTTGAGTTTTGCTTTTGGTTGTGACTGTGCCCTGATATGTTTCCCTCTTGAAGGAAGAAAGTATTTTTTGTGGAACCCGCAGTAAAAAAGACTCTGAATTTTTTAAAAGACTTTGAATTTTAAAGATATTGGACATTTTAAGGTGATTGAACTTTTCATATGTAAAGACTGTGGGACTTTTAAAGTAATTTAGATCTTGGGGATGAATAAGAAAGTAAGGGTTGAGGCTTAATAGTGATGTGTTTGTGTGTCAAGTTGGCAAGGGGTCAATTTTACTGGCTAGTTTTGTGTATCAACCTGACACAGGCTGGAGTTATCACAGAGAAAGGAGCTTCAGTTGGGGAAGTGCCTCCATGAGATCCAGCTCTGGGTCATTTTCTCAATTAGTTATCAAGGAGGGAGGTCCCCTTGTGGGTGGCACCATCTCTGGGCTGGTATTTTTGGGTTCTATAAGAGAAAAGTCTGAGCAAGTCAGTGGAAGCAAGCCAGTAAGGAACATCTCTCCATGGCCTCTGCATAAGCTCCTGCTTCCAACCCTGCTTGAGTTCCAGTGCTGACTTCCTTTTGTGATGAACAGCAGTGCAGAAGTGTAAGCTCAATAAACCCTTTCCTCTCCAACTTGCTTCTTGGTCATGATGTTTGTGCAGGAATAGAAACCCTGACTAAGATACTATCTAAATGGTCCCATAACCCCTAAAGAAATAGAAGTGGTCATTCTCAGTCTCCCAACCAAAAAGGCACAGGACCAGATGGTTTTCGTGCAGAATTCTATCAGACCTTCAAAGGAAACCTAATACCAATACTCTTCAAACTATTCCACAAAATAGAAACAAAATGAACATTACCCAACTCTTTCTATGAAGCCACAATTTCACTGATACCAAAACCACACAAAGATCCAACAAAAAAGAACTTTAGATCAATTTCCCTTATGAATATTGAGGCAAATATAATCAATAAAATTCTTGCTAACTGAATCCAAGAACACATCAAAACAATTATTCACCATGATCAAGTAGGATTCATCCCAGGGATGCTGGGATGGTTCAATATACAGAAATCTATCAATGTAATCCATTACATAAACAAACTCAAAGAAAAAAACCACATGGTCATTCATTAGATGCAGAAAAAGCATTTGACAAAATTCAGCATCCTTTCATGTTAAAAGTCTTAGAAAGAACAGGAATTCAAGGCCAAGACCTAAACATAATAAAAGCAATATACAGCAAACCGGTAGCCAACATCAAACTAAACTGAGAGAAACTTGAAGCAATCCCACTAAAATAAGGGACTAGACAAGGCTGGCCTCTCCATATTTATTCAATATAGTACTTGAAGTTCTAGCTAGAGCAATTAGACAACATAAGGAGGTCAAAGGGATATAAATTGGAAAGGAAGAATTCAAATTATCACCTCCTATTGACAGGCAAGATGCCCAGTGGATGGATAAAGACACAAAACTTTTGACCCAAAATATGTCCTGTCTAAAACAAATGCAGGGACCATGACAGAGCAAAGACTGTCTTAATGGCTAACCAATAATCAGCCCAATATTAAACACATCCCATGGACATGAACCAGTCCCTAGTATTATTTGTGATATGTATGTGTTATATATACAAACAGTAGCCTAGCTAAACTGCCCTCTTAGAAGTCCTATTCAGCTGTTGACTGATACATATGCATGTACCCAGATCCAAACATCTTACAGAACATGGGGACTCTTAGGGAGAGTTAAGGAAAGGAATTAAAGCCATGAAGGAGATAGGTACCCCATATAAAGACAAAATGTGTCAACTATCCTGGACCCCTGGGAGCTCTCAGAGATTGAGCTACCAACCAAAGAACATACACAGGCTGGAACAAGGCCACCAGCACATATGTTGTAGATGTGCAGCTCAGTCTCCCTGGCTGCATTGATTTTCCTCAGTGGGAGAGGATGCACCTAATCTGACAGAGACTTGAGGTGCTTTGGCAATACCCAGGGAGGTCTTGTACCCTCTCAGAGATGAAAGGGAGGGGACATGGGGAATGGACTCTGGGCCCTTGGAGGGAGAGCAGCATTTAATATATAAATAAGTAAATATTAAAAGTCCATTGTTAAAATGTTCTAATACTCATGGTAATCTCTTAACAGTAACCACTGTAAAATCAATTAGAAGGCAGATGACATACGTATAGCATACAGTGGCCCAGAATGTACATTGCCATTCTAAGAGTGAGGAAAGGGAACATAGTGAGGAAATACTAGACCAAAACAAGGATGAAAACCGTCAGGGAAAACTCCAAATTTTACATCACCATGTCTGATATCAAAGTATCTTAAAATCTCCAACTCCTTTCAACTTTTCCCTCTCCCTTTTCCTCTCTGCTTCTCTCTTCCACAACTCTCTCTCTCTCTCTCTCTCTCTCTCTCTCTCTCTCTCTCTCTCTCTCTCTCTCTCTCCCTCCCTCCCTCCCTCCCTCCCTCCCTCCCTTCCTCCCTCTCTTCCTCCCTCCCTTCCTCCCCTGGTTTCACACTGTGTTCAAAGATGTCCTCATCAGATATCCCATCTCCAACACTTAGAGTTTCTTAAGTATCTAGACATCACCTTCACAGCTACACACAACAGCCTATCTTGGCTTTCATGCAGGAACACCTCTGATATATATCTTGCATCCGTAGCCTTTCGTAGGCCTGAAGGAGATCATTTAACACCTTTCTTGTATGGTTTACTCTAAAAAATGAATGATGTAGGCAAAGCTGCCAACTTCTGCTTTCTGTGGAAAGAACATGTCCCCTTCATTCAAGAACATTCTCATCAGCTTTCTGGGTTTTGGTGGTATCTTTTACAAGTAAACCTTACCTTTAATTCTTTTTCACAAGTTGGAAGGTAAATGGATATGGCTTTTCCCTGAGGACACCACTGCTTTTAGTCTATGATCTTTAAACTTATTTTCTTGAACTGTAGATTTAGCTCCATTACAATTCTAGATGTTCATTTCCTCCTGATGACACTACACTTAATTCATAGAATATGGATAAATCTGATTGTCAACTGGAAGCTTCCTTCCTAATGGATACTGCTCATGGTGCTATTCATGCTTTCAAATGAGAAAGGTAATCAACCATCCCACATAGCAACAAACTCTGAAATATAATGAGGAGTCTACTTTGTCATATACCTGACACTGTTAATGAAACAACCTGAGACAAGAATTAATAATCCCAGGAGAAAATAAATCTATTACTATTATTCTGCTAAAGAGCATAATGTCAACAGACTTCTTATGGTATATTGCTATAGACATATACATGAGTTTCTCAGCCATCATTAGAGAAACTCAATGAAATAAATCACACAATCATCTCATTCGATGCTGAAAATGTCTTCAACTAAAGAAAATACTCCTTCATTTTAAAAGTCTTGGAAAGGTCAGGAGTTCAAGGTACATATCATAATAAATGCAATATTCAGCAAACAGATAGCAAATATTAAATTAAATGGAAAGAAACTTGAAATAATACTCCACAGCTATAGCTTAAGTCACATATAGACCATTATACACTAATATGGTGTGGCCTTCATGCCCTACATTGTTAATCAACACTTTTATCTAGAAAAAGTAACAGAAAATCCTGGAACTCACATGATAAACCAAAAAGACTGAAAAGACACTTTCAGAAAAAAAAGATTTAAAGATAAAAGGATATACTTTCTTCAAAGCTGCTCAAAGAACCTTCTCCAAAATTAATCATGTACTCAAAGCAAATTTCAACTGATAAAAGAAAATTGAAAATACCACCATGGATCTTACCTTCCCACCAGAGATAAAACCTGGATTTCATCAACAATATAATTAACAAAAAGACTACAAAATTGTAGAAACCAAATAAGTCTCTATTGAATGAAAATGGGTTAACACAGCAATTAAGAAAGTTAATAAATACCTTATAGAACTGCATGAAAATTAATGCACAATAGCTATATGGAACAAAACAATATCAGTTCTAAGAGGGAACATCACAGTATTAAGGGTATATGTAAAAAATTAGAGTGGGTTCATACTAGTTACTTAACAACATGCCTAAAATCTTTAAAACAAAAAGAAGAAATTATAAACAAAAAGAATTAATGTTAAGAAACAAACAAAATCAAATGTGAAAGCAATACAAATAATCAATGAAACAAAAAGGTATAATGTTGGTTTACATGACCGTGGTCTTTTATCACAGCAGTGAATAACCTAAAACAAGTTGCTATCAGAACAGTGGGATACTACTCTGACAGACCTGGACATGGTGCTTTGGAGAATATTTTGGAAGGATTTTCAACTGTGGACTGGAAAAGCCATTGAGAGTTGAGAGCTCAGTGACACCCTTTGTATGAGTTTGGTTTATAATAATGTTGAGGGGGATGCAGAAAATAGATATAGGGCTTCTGAAGTTTCAGAGCAAAGCAAAGACTCCATTGTGCATTTTTGGTGAAGAATCTATGGTATATGGTCAGCCAGAGCTACTGAATTTGCTGTGATTAAGAAAAGACCAAAACCACTGAAGTAAAACCTTTGCTTAGCTGGAAGAGTGGATGCTGATTTGCTGGGGCTAAAGAATCAGCCATGACTAACAAGAGACAAGCATAATTGAAGTGAAGTCTTCTGAGAAGTGTTTCCTCAGAGTAACCACACAGAAGCTGTGTTCCAAAAGCAGCCAAGGTTGTACATCCTGGGGGCAGCCAAACTTCCTAATGTAAGAATCACACAGGTGCAAATAGTCTTGAAGGCTTGAGAATGTCATGGAGAACAGCTAAGGTCTAACATTGTGGGAGAGGACTGGAATCCCTGAAAAGAGCCTACAAGAAGTTAGGTATGGCAGTTCATTTCAGTTGAAGCAAGGGGGGTCACAGCTATTTTTGAGATGCCAGTACCATAGGATAACCACCAAAAACAACAATACCATGCTTGGGATGGCTCTGGCCTAGACAACAACCTGTGTGGGCTAAACAGAGCAGAGCTCTAGAAGTCACCCAAAACCCTTAGAGGATGAGAGAAGATAGTAGGATATAGAGTAATTTTCACTTGAGTTCAGATTTGCTTTAAGAGTCACTGTACTCTGGATCATCCCTCTGGAAATAATAAAGTATTTAATTAATTTTTTATTTTATAGCAGTTCATACATGAGAGACTTTGAATACTTTAAAAATTAGTTTTTCAAAAGATTGAATGAAGCACTTCATTTTTTTAAAAAAAATGTAGACATTTTAAATTTTAGAATGGTAATATTAATGTGTGATATGGGAAAGAAAGGAAAGTTATGGCTTAGCAGTGATGTGTTTGTCAAGCTGAGAAGTGGTCAGTGGGGCCAGATGGGTTTGTGCCCATTTGAAAAAGCCTAGAATAAAGTGAAATACAGGAGACTCAATTGAGAAAATGACTTCAAAAGATCCAGATATAGGATATTTCATGATTAGTAGTCAATGTGATAGGATCCAACACATTGTGGATGGTTCCATCCTTGAGCACATATTTGTTGGTTCTATAAGAAAGCAGGCTGAGCAAGCTATGATGAGTAATCTAGTAACTAACTTTCCTCAATTGCTTCTGGATCAGCTTATGCCTCCTGGTCCCTGACCAGCTTGAGATCCTGTCCTGACATTCTTTAATAGTGAACTGTGCTTTGAAAGCATAAGCTGACTAAACCCTTTCCTCCTAAAGTTTTCTTGGTCTTGGTGTTTCATCACAGCAATTGTATCATTAAATAAGGCACATAATACATGTGTGAAGTCAGAATAATGACCTAAAATAAAAACCCTTCTCTCTATCTTTTGTTATTATAATGTAACTTATGTGAGATATAAGTTGGTCAGGAGACAGCTCTGGATTAGGTAGACCTCAGAACCAAGCTCAAGGAAGCCACCAAATAGCTCAAATATGATCCTGGCTGAGGATATACTTTTGATATGCTAATGAAATGATAATTCTAAGGTGGTACTGTTGTGCTAGTAAACCAACGTCCAGATTTGAGTTAGGATGTTGTAAGGCAACTGCCCAATGAAACTATTAAGGTAAAATAGAAACAACAGCAAAGTAGAACTATAGAAGTAGTCTGTGTCCTAAGGCCTCTGGTGGGAGCCTTCAGATTGCTGCTTCAGGATTCAGAACAGCCTGGGCTGCAAAGCCACATCTTCAGATCCTGCAAGAGGCAAGAGAGGCATCCGGGATGCCGGCTTGGAGGAGTCAGTGTGCTCTGGTGAGTCCAGCAGGCCCCTGCGGGAGCCTTCAGGTCTCTGCTTTGGGATCTGAACAGCCTGGGCCACAGCACTCAGTCTCCAGGAAGTGCAAGAGGCCTGGTGTGCACCTGTAAGCAGACTGGGAGCTCACAGCTTGCTCTAGCAGCACTGAGCTTAGGTTCCAGAACTGAGGCCTCTGGCGGGAGCCCTCAGATCTCTGCTTCTGGATCCAGAACAGCCTGGACTGCAACACGACATTGCCAGGTCCAGCAAGAGGCCAGGGGGCACCCAGGAGGCCAGGTGGGAGGAGTCAGTGTGCTCTGGTGAGTCCAGCAAGCCCCTGTGGGAGCATTTAGGTGTCTGCTTCAGGATCTGAACAGCCTGGGCCACAGCACTAGGTCTCCAGGAAGTGCAAGAGGCCTGGTGTGCACCTGGAAGCAGACTGGGAACGCACAGCTTGCTCCAGCACAGAGCTTAGGCTCCAGTTCTGAGCCCTCTGGCAGGAGCCTTCAGATCTTCGCTTCTGGATCCAGAACAGCCTGGGCTGCAACGCCACATCACCAGGTCCTACAAGAGGCAAGAAGGGCATCCGGGAGGCCAGCTGGAAGGAGTCAGTGTGCTCTGGTGAGACCAGCAGGCCCCTGCCGGAGCCTTCAGATGTCTGCTTCGGGATCTGAATAGCCTGGGCCACAGCACCCTGTCTCCAAGCAGTGCAGGAGGTCAGATGTGCACCAGAGGCCACCTGGGAAAAGGGAGCTTGCACTGGTGAGTCCAGCATTGACAAGACCAACTAACATCAGTGAGAACTAGATGGCAAAAGGCAAACGCATGAACGTCACTAACAGAAATCAAGGCAATATGGCAGCATCTGAACACAATTCTCCTTTAACAGCATGTCCTAGATACACCATCACACCAGCAAAACAAGATTGGGATTTAAAATCACTGGTCATGATGCTGGTACAGGAACAGATGAAGGATATACTTAAAGAAATTCAGGAGAAAATGAATCAAAAGTTAGAAGCCCTTACAAGGGAAACACAAAAATCATTGAAAGAAATTCAGGATAACACAAAAGCCAATAAGGAGGAAACGCAAAAATCACTTAAAGAAATACAGGAGAAATTTGGTCAACAGGCTGAGGTCATGAAAGAGGAAACACAAAAATGTCTTAAAGAAATACAGGAAAGCACAAACAAGCAAGTGAAAGAGCTAAGCAAAACCATCCAGGATCTAAAATCAGAAGTAGAAACAACTAAGGAAATGCAAAGGGAGACAACCTTGGAGATAGAAAACCTTGGGAAGAAATCAGGGGACATAGATGCAAATATCAACAACAGAATACAAGGGATAGAAGAAAGAAACTCAGATGCTAAAGATACCATAGAAACAATGGACTCAACGGTTAAAGAAAGTGCAAAATGCAAAAAGCTTGTAACCCAAAATATCCAGGAAATCCAGGACACAATGAGAAGACCAAACCTAAGGATTATAGGCATAAATGAGAATGAGGATTTACAACTTAAAGGGCCAGCAAATATCTTCAATAAAATTATGGAAAAAAACTCCCCTAACCTAAAGAGAGAGAGATGCCCATAAATATACAAGAAGCCTACAGAACTCCAAACAGACTAAATCAGAACAGAAATACCTCCAGTCACATAATAATCAAAACACCAAATGTACTAAACAAAGAAAGAATATTAAAGGCAGTAAGAGAAAAAGGCCAAGTATCATATAAAGGAAGACCTATCAGAATCACAGCAGACTTTTCACCTGAGACTATGAAAGCTAGAAAATCCTGGGCAGATCTCATGCAGACTCTAAGAGAACACAAATGCCAGCCAAAACTACTATACCCAGAAAAACTCTCAATCACCATAGATGGAGAAACTAAGATATTCCATGGCAAAACCAAGTTTACACAATATATATCCACAAACCCAGCCCTACAAAGATAATAGGAGGAAAACAGCAATACAAGGAGGGAAACTTCACCCTGGAAAAAGCAAGATAGTAACCTTCTCTCATCAAACCCAAAAGAAGTTAACCAATGAAATTTAAAAAGTAACATCAAAAATGACAGGAAGTAACAATCACTATTCCTTAATATCTCTTAACATCAATGGATTCAATGCCCCAATAAAAAGACATAGACTAACCGACTGGATACGCAAACAGGACCATACAATTTTCTGCATACAGGAAACACACCTCAGGGTCAAAGAAAAACACCACCTTAGAGTAAAAGGCTGGAAGACAATTTTACAAGCAAATGGTCTCAGGAAACAAGCTGGTGTAGCCATTCTAATATCGGATAAAATTGACTTTCAACCATAAGTCATCAAAAGAGACACAAAAGGACACTTCTTGCTGGTCAAAGGAAAAATACAAGAACTCTCAATCCTGAACATCTATGCTCCAAATGCAAGGGCACCCTCATTCATAAAAGAAACTTTATAAAAGCTCAAAAAGCACATTGTACCTAACACAATAATTGTGGGTGACTTCAACACTGCACTTTCCTCAATGGACCGATCAGGAAAACAGAAATTTAACAGGGACACAATGAAACTAATGGAAGCTTTGGATGAATGAGATTTAACAGATATATATAGAACATTCTATCCGAAAGCAAAAGAATATACCTTTTTCTCAGCACCTCATGGTACCTTCTCCAAAATCGACCATATAATTGGTCACAAGAGAGACCTCAACAAATATAAGAAGATTGAACTAATCCCATGCCTTCTATCAGATCACTATGGAGTAAAAGGGTCTTTGATAGCAACAAAAACAACAGAAAACCCACATACACGTGGAAACTGAACAATATTCTACTCAATGATACCTTGGTCAAGGAAGAAATAAAGAAAGAACTTAAAGACATTTTTGAACTTAATGAAAATGAAGGCACAACATACCCAAATCTATGGGACACAATGGAAGCAGTGCTAAAAGGAAAACTCATAGCCTTGAGTGCCTCCAAAAAGAAAATGGAGAGAGCATACACTAACAGCTCAATGACACACCTGAAAGCCCTGGAGCAAAAAGAAACTATTTCGCCTGGGAGGAGTAGAAGGCAGGAAATCATCAAACTCAGGGCCGAAATCAATCAAGTAGAAACATAGAGAACCATACAAAGAATCAACAAAACCAGGAGCTGGTTCTTTGAGAAAATCAACAAGATAGATAAATCCTTAGCCAGACTAACCAAAGGGCACAGAGACAGTATCCAGATTAACAAACTTAGAAATGAAAAGGGAGATATAACAACAGAAACTGAGGAAATTTAAAAAACCATTAGATCCTACTACAAAAGCCTATACTCAACACAACTGGAGAATCTGGAGGAAATGGACAGTTTCTTAGACTGATATCTGACAACAAAACTAAATCAGGATCAAATAGATCAACTAAATAGTCCCATAACACCTGAAGAAATAAAAAGGGTCATAGAAAGTCTCTCAACCAAAAAAAGCACGGGACCAAATGGCTTCAGTGCAGAATTCTATCAGACCTTCATAGAAGACCTAACACTAATACTCTTCAAACTACTCCACAAAATAGAAACAGAAGGAACTCTAAACAACTCATTGTATGAAGCCACAATTACACTGATACCAAAACCACACAAAGATTCAACAAAGAAAGAGAACTTCAGGCCAATTTCTCTTATGAATATTAATGTAAAAATACTTAATAAAATTCTTGCCAAATGAATCCAAGAACACATCAAAACAATCATCCACCATGATCAAGTAGGCTTCATACCAGGGATGCAGGGATGGTTCAATATAAGGAAATCATCAATGCAATCCACTACATAAACAAACTCAAAGAAAAAAAACATATGATCATCTCATTAGATGCAGAAAAAGCATTTGACAAAATTCAGCATCCTTTCATGCTAAAAGTCTTGGAAAGAATAGTAATTCAAGGCCATACCTAAACACCGTTAAAGCAATGTACAGCAAAGTGGTAGCCATCATCAAAGTAAGCGGAGAGAAACTTGAAGCAATCCCACTAAAATCAGGGACTAGACAAGGCTGTCCTCTCTCTCCATATCTTTTCAATATAGTACTTGAAGTTCTAGCTAGGGCAATTAGAAAACATAAGGAGGTTAAGGCGATACAAATTGGAAATGAAGAAGTCAAATTATCACTATTTGCCTATGACATGATAGTCTAATTAAGTGACCTGAAAACCTCCACCAGAGAACTCCTACAGCTGATAAACAACTTCAGAAAAGTGGCTGGTTATAATATCATCTCAAGCAAATCAGTGGCCTTCCTATACTCAAAGGATAAGCAGGCTGAGAAAGAAGTTAGGGAAATGACACCCTTCACAATAGCCACAAACAATATAAAGTATCTTGGTGTGACTCTAACCAAACAAGTGAAAGATCTATATGACAAGAACTTCAGGTCTCTGAAGAAAGAAATCGAAGAAGACCTCAGAAAATGGAAAATTCTGCCATGCTCATGGATTAGCAGGATTAATATAGTTAAAATGCCCATCTTGCCAAAAGCAATCTACAGATTCAATGCAATCCCCATCAAAATGCCAACTCAGTTCTTCACAGAGTTAGAAAGAGCAATTCTCAAATTCATCTGGAATAATAAAAAAACCCAGGATAGCTAAAACTATTCTCAACAACAAAAGAAATTCTGGGGGAATCATTATCCCTGACTTCAAGCAATACTACAGAGCAATAGTGTTAAAAACTGCATGGTATTGGCACAGTGACAGACAAGTGGACCAATGGAATAGAATTGAAGATCCAGAAATGAACCCACACACCTATGGTCACTTGATCTTCGACAAAGGAGCCAAAAACATCCAGTGGAAAAAAGATAGCCTTTTCAACAAATGGTGCTGGTTCAATTGGAGGTCAGCATGCAGAAGAATGCAAATTGATCCATTCTTATCTCCATGTACTAAACTTCACACCAAGTGGATCAAGGACCACCATGTAAAACCAGACGCCCTGAAAGTAATAAAAAAGAAACTGGGGAAGACCCTTGAGGACATGGGCACAGGGGAAAAGTTCCTGAACAGATCACCAATAGCTTATGCTCTAAGATCAAGAATTGACAAATGGGACCTCATAAATTTACAAAGTTTCTGAAAGGGAAAGGACACTGTCCAAAGGACAAAAAGACAACCAACAAATTGGGAAAAGATCTTCACCAACCCTTTATCTGACAGAGGGCTGATATCCAATACATACAAAGAACTCAAGAAGGTAGACCCCAGGGAACCAAATAACCCTATTAAAAATGGGGTACAGATCTAAGCAAAGAATTTTTACCTGAAGAAATTACCTTAAGAAATGCTCAACATCATTAGTCACTAGGGAAATGCAAATCAAAACAACCCTGAGATTTCACCTTATACCAGTCAAATGGCTAAGGTCAAAAACTCAGGAGACGGCAGGCGTTGGAGAGGATGTGGAGAAAGAGGAACACTCCTCCACTGCTGGAGCCCAGGCTATTATACCCAGCAAAACTCTCAATCATCATAGATGGAGAAACCATGATATTCCATGACAAAACCAAATTTACACAATATCTGTCTACAAATCCAGTCCTACAAAGGATAATTCATGTAAAATGCCAACACAAGGAGGAAACT
The DNA here is from genome assembly GCF_947179515.1 of Apodemus sylvaticus. Classification (NCBI taxonomy): domain Eukaryota; kingdom Metazoa; phylum Chordata; class Mammalia; order Rodentia; family Muridae; genus Apodemus; species Apodemus sylvaticus. Next base: position 6,373,156 of record NC_067485.1, read on the forward strand.
ACACCCTAGAAAAAGCAAGAAAGTAATCTTCTTCCAACAAACCCAAAAGAAGATACCCACATAAACATGAAAATAACATCAAAAGTAACAAGAAGCAACAATCACTATTCCCTAATATCTCTTAACAACAATAGACTCAACTCCCCAACGAAAAGACAAAGACTAATGAAATATTTCCCATGTAAATCTTCAATTTTATCAGAAAATGTTTGTAATTCCCCTTTTAATTAACTTAGTAATTTTTATGTCTACCATTTTATTTGCATTATTTTTCATGATAATGTTCAGTTTTAATGTCTTTCTATATACTCCTCTATTTTATGAGAAATGTTTTCAATGTAAATGTTTGATTTTATCACAAATGTTTCTAATTCAACATTTAATCAATTTAGAAAGAGTTTTTATATCTACCATTTTATGTAAAATTTTCCATTAAATAGTCAATTTTAACATGTCTATTTATTTCTTGAATTTTACCAGAAATATTTTCCATGTAAATCTTCAATGTTATATGAAAATGTTTATAATTCCACCATCAATCAACTTAGAATTATCTTTATGCCTATCATTTTATCTGTATAATTTCCATGATAATCTTTAATTTAATGTTTTTCTATATATTTCTTCAATTTTATCAGAAATATTTTCCATGTAAATCTTCAAGTTTATCAGAAAATGTTTATAATTCCACTTTCAACCAACTCAGGAATACTTTTATACCTACCATTATTATATCTTTATAATATTTTCCATGATAATCTTCAATTCTAACAAGTTTTTCTATATTTTCTACAATTTTATCAGAAATATTTTCCATGTAAATCTTCAATTCTATCATAAAATGTTTCTATCCCATATTTCCATTAATTTAGCAATGTCTTACATGACTACCACTTTACTCTAATTTTCAATGAAAATTGTCAATTTTAGCGAGTTTATCTCAATTATTTTCCATGTAAATCTTTAATTTTATTATAAAGTGATTTTGCTTTCCTTTACTTACCTTTTCAATGAAAAAAAGGAGTAGAAGGCAGGAAATCATCAAACTCAGGGCCGAAATCAATCAAGTAGAAACAAAGAGAACCATACAAAAAATCAACAAAACCAGGAGCTGGTTCTTTGAGAAAATCAACAAGATAGATAAACCTTTAGCCAGACTGACCAAAGGGCACAGAGAAAGTATCCAAATTAACAAACTTAGAAATGAAAAGGGAGATATAACAACGGAAACTGATGAAATCCAAAAAATCATCAGATCCTACTACAAGAGCCTGTACTTAACACAACTGGAGAATCTGGAGGAAATGGACAATTTCCTTGACAGATACCAAATACCAAAATTAAATCAGGACCAACTAGACCATCTAAACAGTCCCATAATGCCTAAAGAAATAGAAGGAGTCATAGAAAGTCTTCCAACCAAAAAAAGCACAGGACCAGATGGCTTCAGTGCAGAATTCTACCAGACCTTCAAAGAAGAGTTAACACCAATACTCTTCAAACTATTCCACAAAATAGAAACAGAAGGAACACTACCCAATTCCTTCTATGACGCCACAATTACGCTGATACCAAAGCCACACAAAGATCCAACAAAGAAAGAGAACTTCAGACCAATTTCCCTTATGAACATCGATGCAAAAATACTCAATAAAATTCTTGCCAACCGAATCCAAGAACACATCAAAACGATCATCCACCATGATCAAGTAGGCTTTATCCCGGGAATGCAGGGTTGGTTCAATATACGGAAATCCATCAATACAATCCACTACATAGCAAACTCAAAGAAAAAAACCACATGGTCATTTCATTGGATGCTGAAAAAGCACTGTACAGTTTTATCTCAAAAGTATATGGGCGAATAAGCTATTTTAAGGAAATACAGTGTTGCATAGTAAAGACAACCACGAATGTTTTAGAAATATTTAATCTGGATGAGAAGAAATCCCTCATTTTTAAAAATTATCTTGTTTTTCCTAAACAACACGTTGTTACTCTATGTGCTTTGGGGTTGGGTGTATGTCTAAGTATGTATCTTCCACAGAGTATGAACTGTACAGTTTTCTCTCAGAAGTCTATGTGCTAATAACACATTTTAAGGGAAAAAAAAGGTTTTCAGAGTAAAAACAACCACGAATGTTTTAGAAATACTTAATCTGGATGAGAAGAAATCACTCATTTAGCGAAATTATCTTGTTTTTCCTAAACAACACGTGGTAACTCTATGTGCTTTGGTGTTGCGTGTATGTCTAAGCATGTATCTTCCAAAGAGAATGCACTGTACAGTTTTATCTTGAAAGTATATCTGCAAATAACACATTTTAAGGAAATACAAGGTTGCAGAATAAAGACAAACACGAATGTATTAGAAATACTTCATTGCAAATAGAAGAACTCTTGCAGTGTGCAAAAATATTGTGTTTTTCCTCAAAAACACGTGGTAACTCTATGTGCTTTGGTGTTGCGTGTATAACTAAGCGTGTATCTACACAGAGAATGCACTGTAGCACTGTATAGTTTTATCTCGAAAGTATATGGGCAAAAACGATATTTTAAGGAAATACAGTGTTGCAAAGTACAGACAACCACGAATGTATTAGAAATACTTAATCTGGACGAAAAGAATTCCTGCATCGTGAGAAATTATCTTGTTTTTCCTAAACAACACGTTGTAACTCTATGTGCTTTGGTTTTGCTTGTGTGTCTAAGCTTGTATTTTCCACAGAGAATGCACTGTACAATTTTCTCTCCGAGGAATATGTGCGAAAACCACATTTTATGGAAATACAGAGTTGCAGAGTAATGAGAACCACGAATGTTTTAGATATACTTAATGTGGACGAAAAGGAATCCCTCATTTTGAGAAATTATCTTGTTTTTCCTAAACAACACGTTGTAACTCTAAGTGCTTTGGTGTTGCATGTATGTCTAAGCGTGTATCTTCCACAGAGAATGCACTGTACAGTTTTTTCTCGAAATTATATGTGCGAATACCACTGTTAAAGGAAAAACAGTGTTGCACAGTAAAGAGAACCATGAATGTATTAGAAGTACTTAATCTAGATGAGAAGAAATCCCGCACTGTGCGAAATTATCTTGTTTTCCCTAAACAACACGTTGTAACTCTATGTGCTTTGGTGTTGCCTGTATGTCTGAGTGTCTATCTTCCTCAGAGAATGCATTGTCCAGTTTTTTTCTGAACTATATGTGTGAATACCAGTTTTTAAGGAAATACATTATTGCAGAATAAAGACAACAAATGTAATGTATTAGAAATACTTAATGTGGATGAGAAGAAATCCCATATGTGCGAAATTATCTTCTTTTTCCTAGTTTTTTCTCTGGAGTATAGGTGCGAATATCATATTTTAAGGAAATACAATGTTGCAGAGTAAAGACAACCACGAATTTGTTAGAAATACTTAATGTGGATGAAAGAAGTTGTGCATTGCACGAAATTATCTTGTTTTTCCTAAACAACACGTTGTAACTCTATGTGCATTAGTTTTGGTTGTGTGTCTGAGCTTGTATCTTCCACAGAGAATGCACTGTGCAATTTTCTTTCTGAAGAATATGTGCAAATACCACATTTATAGAAATACAGTGTTGCAGAGTAAAGACAACCATGAATGTTTTAGAAATACTTAATCTGGACAAGAAGAAATCCCTCAGTTTTTCGAAATTATCTTGTTTTTTCTAAACAACACGTTGTAACTCTATGTGCTTTGGTGTTGCGTGTATGTCTAAGCATTTACCTTCCACAGAGAGTGCACTGTACAGTTTTACTCAGAAGAATATGTGTAAATACCACATTTTACGGAAATACAGTGTTGTAGATTGAAGACAAACATGAATGTATTAGAAATACTTAATTGCGACTAGAAAAAATTCCGCATTGTGCGAAATTATCCTGTTTTCCCTAAACACCATGTGGTAATTCTATTTGCAATAGTGTTGCGTGTATGTCTAAGCGTGTATCTTCCACAGAGAATGCACTGTACAATTTTATCTCGAAAGTATATGGGCGAATACCATATTTTGAGGAAATACAGTGTTGCATAGTAAAGACAACCACGAATGTTTTAGAAATACTTAATCTGGATGAGAAGAAATCCCTCATTTTTTGAAATTATCTTGTTTTTCCTAAACAACACGTTGTGACCCTATGTGCTTTGGTGTTGCGTGTATGTCTAAGCATGTATCTTCCACAGAGAAGGCACTGTACAGTTTTCTCTCAGAAGAATATGTGCAAATAACACATTTTAAGGAAATACAAGGTTGCAGAGTAAAGACAAACACAAATATATTAGAAATACTTCATTGCAGCTATAAGAAATCCCGCAGTGGACGAGAAGAAATCCCACATTGTGGGAAATTATCTTGTTTTTTCTAAAGAACACGTTGTAACTCTATGTGCTTTGGTGGTGCGTTCATTTCTAAGCATGTATCTTCCACAGAGTGCATTGTACAAATTTCTCTCTGAAGAATATGTGTGAATATGAACTTTTAAGGAAATAGAGAGTTGCAGAGTAATGAGAACCATGAATCTTTTAGAAATACTTAATGTGGACGAGAAGAAATCCCTCATTTTGAGAAATTATCTTGTTTTTCCTAAACAACACGTTGTAACTCTAAGTGCTTTGGTGTTGCATGTATGTCTAAGAGTGTGTCTTCCACAGAGAATGCACTGTACAGTTTTCTCTTGAAATTATATGTATGAATAGCACTGTTTAAGGAAATACAGTGTAGCAGAGTAAAGACAACCACGACTGTATTAGAAGTATTTAATCTGGACGAGAAGAAATCCTACATTGTGCGAAATTATCTTGGTTTTCCTAAACAACACGTTGTAACTCTAGGTGATTTTGGTGTTGTGTGTATTTCTAAGCGTGTATCTTCCACAGAGAATGCACTGTACAATTTTCTGTCTGAAGAATATTTGCGAAGACTACATTTATAGAAATACAGTGTTGCAGAGTAAAGACAACCATGAATGTTTTAGGAATACTTAATCTGGACAAGAAGAAATCCCTCATTTTCGAAATTATTTTGTTTTTCCTAAACAACACATTGTAACTCTATGTGCTTTGGGGTTGTGTGTATTTCTAAGCGTGTATCTTCCACAGAGAATGCACTGTACATTATTTCTAGGAAAAATATGTGCGAATACAACATTTTAAGGAAATACAGAGTTTCAGAGTAACGACAACCATGAATGTTTTAGAAAAAATTATTGTGGACGAGAGGAAATCCCTCATTTTGATAAATTATCTAGTTTTTCCTAAACAACACGTTGTAACTCTATGTGTTTTGGTGTTGCATGTATTTCTAATCGTGTATCTTCCACAGAGAATGCACTGTACAGTTTTCTCTCGAAATAATATATGCAAATACCACTGTTTAAGGAAATACAGTTTTACAGAGAAAAGACAAGCGTGAATGTATTAGAATTACTTAATCTGGACTAGAAGAAATCTCACATTGTGCCAAATTATCTTGTTTTTCTGAAAGAACACGTTGTAACACTACGTGCTTTGGTGTAGCATGTATGTCTAAGTGGGTATCTTCCACATAGAATGCACTGTACAGTTTTCTTTCTGAACTATATTTGTGAATACCACATTTTAATGAAATACAGTGTTGCAGATTACAGACAACCATGAATGTATTAGAAATACTTAATCGCGACCAGAAGAAATCCCGTATTGTGCAAAATTATCTTGTTTTTTCTAAACAAGACGTTGTAACACTATGTGCTTTGGTGTTGAATGTATATCTATGCTTAAATCTTCCATAGAGAGTGCACCTTACATTTTACTCTCGGAAGAATATGTGTGAATACGACATTTTAAGGAAATACAGGGTTTCAGAGTAAAGACAACCACGAATGTTTTAGAAACACTTAATCGTGATCACAAGAAATTAGCCAATGTGCAAAATTATCTTGTTTTTCCTAAACAACACGTTGTAACTCTGTGTGCTTTGGTGTTGCATGAATATCTAAGTGGGTATCTTCCAAACAGAATGCACTGTACAGTTTTTTCTCGAGAGTATTTGTGCGAATGCCATATTTTAAGGAAATACTGTGTTGCAGAGTAAAGACAACCACGAATTTATTAGAAATACTTAATGTGGATGAAAGAAATTGGGCATTGCGCGAAATTATCTTGTTTTTCCTGAACAACAGGTTGTAACTCTCTGTGCTTTGGTGTTGTGTGTATGCCTAAGCGTATATCTTCCACAGAGAATGCACTGTACAATTTGTCACGGAAGAATACGTGGGCATAACACATTTTAAAGAAATACAGGGTTGCAGAGTAAAGACAAACATGAATGTTTTAGAAATTGTTAATCTGCACGAGAAGAAATCCCTCATTTTGCAAAATTATCTTGTTTTTTCTAAACAATACATTGTAACTCTATGTGCTTTGGTGCTGCGTGTATGTCTAAGCGTGTATCTATCTTCCTCAGAGAATGAACTGTACAGTTTTGTATTGAAATTATATGTGCAAGTAACACATTTTAAGGAAATACAGTGTTGCAGAGTAAAGACAACCACGAATGTATTAGAAGTACTTAATCTGGACGAGAAGAAATCCCGCCTTGTGCGAAATTATCTTGTTTTTCCTATACCACACTTTGTAACTATATGTGCATTGGTGTTGTATGTATGTCTAAGCGTGTATCTTCCACAGAGCATGCACTGTACAGTTTTCTTTCTGAACTATACGTGTGAATACCACATTTTAAGGAAATACAGTGTTGCAGAATAAAGACAACCACAAATGTATTAGAAATACTTAATCGCGACGAGAAGAAATCCCTCATTTCAAAAATATCGTGTTTTTCCTAAACAACACGATGTAACTCTATGTGCTTTGCTGTTGCGTGTATGTCTTAGCATGTATCTTCCACAGTGTATGCACTGTAAATTTTTCTCTCGGAATTATATGTGCGAATACCATATTTTAAGGAAATACAGGGTGGCAGAGAAAAGACAGCCACGAATGTTTTGGAAATACTTAATCTGGACAAAAAGAAAACCCTCATTTTGAGAAATTATCTTGTTTACCTAAACAACACGTTCCAACTCTATGTGCTTTGGTGTTACGTGTATGTCTAGGTGTATATCTTCCCCAGAGAATGCACTGTACAATTTTCTGTCTGAAGAATATGTTCAAATACAACATTTATAGAAATACACTGTTGCAGATTGAAGACAACCATGAATGTTTTAGAAATACTTAATCTGGACAAGAAGAAATCCCTCATTTTTCGAAATTATCTTGTTTTTCCTAAACAAATTGTTGTACCTCTATGTGCTTTGGTGTTGCGTGTATGTCTAAGCATGTATCTTCCACAGAGTATGCACTGTACAGTTTTCTCTTCGAAGACTATGTGCGAATAACACATTTTAAGGAAATACAGTGTTGCAGACTAAAGACAACCACGAATGTATTAGAAGTACTTAATCTGGACGAGAAGAAATCCCGCCTTTTGAGAAATTATCTTGTTTTTCCAAAATCACACTTTGTAACTATATGTGCATTGGTGTTGTATGTATGTCTAAGCGTGTATCTTCCACAGAGCATGCACTGTACAGTTTTCTTTCTGAACTATACGTGCGAATACCACATTTTAAGGAAATACAGTGTTGCAGAATAAAGACAACAACGAATGTATTAGAAATACTTAATCACGACAAGAAGAAATCCCGCATTTTCAAAAATATCTTGTTTTTCCTAAACAACATGATGTAACGCTATGTGGTTTGCTGTTGCGTGTATGTCTAAGGATGTATCTTCCACAGAGTATGCACTGTAAATTTTTCTCTCAGAATTATATGTGCGAATACCATATTTTAAGGAAATACAGGGTTGCAGAGAAAAGACAATCACGAATGTTTTGGAAATACTTAATCTGGACAAGAAGAAAACCCTCATTATATGAAATTATCTTGTTTTCCTAAGCAACACGTTGCAACTCTATGTGCTTTGGTGTTTCGTGAATGTCTAAGTGTATATCTTCCACAGAGAATACACTGTACATTTTTTTTCTAGGAAAAATATGTGCATTACAACATTTTAAGGAAATACAGAGTTTCAGAGTAAAGACAACCATGGATGTTTTAGAAATACTTAATGTGGACGAGAAGAAATCCCTCATTTTGAAAAATTATCTTGGTTTTCCTAAACAACACGTTGTAACTCTATGTGCTTTGGTGTTGCATGAATGTCTAAGCGTGTATCTTCCACAGAGAATGAACTGTACAGTTTTCTCTCAAAATTTTATGTGGGAATACACTGTTTAAGTAAATACAGTGTTGCAGTGTAAAGACAAACAGGGATGAATTAGATATACTTACTTGCGACTAAAAGAAATCCCACAGTGTGCGAAATTATCGTGTTTTTCCTTAACATCAGGAGGTAAATCTATGTGCTTTGGTGTTGCGTTTATGTCTAAGCGTGTGTCCTCCACAGAGAATGCACTGCACAGTTTTAACTCGAAAGTATATGTGTGAATACGATATTTTTGAGAAATACAGTGTTGCAGAGTAAAGACAACCACGAATGTATTAGAAATACTTAATCACGACCAGAAGAAATTCTGTATTGTGTAAAATTATCTTGTTTTTCTAAAGAAGACATTGTAATTCTATGTACTTTGGTGTTGCATGTATGTCTAAGCATTTATCTTCCACAGAGAATGCACTGCACAGATTTTTCTTGGAATAATATGTGCGAATACCACATATTAAGGAAATACAGGGTTGCAGAGAAAAGACAACCATAAATGTTTTAGAAATACTTAATCTGAACAAGAAGTAATCCCTCATTGTTCAAAATTATCTTGTCTTTCCTAAACAACACCTTTTAAATCTATGTGCTTTGGTGCTGAATGAATATCTATGCTTATATCTTCCATAGAGAGTGCACCTTACATTTTACTCCCGGAAGAATATGTGTGAATATCACATTTTAAGGAAATACAGGGTTGCAGAGTAAAGACAACCACGAATGTTTTAGAAACACTTTTTCGTGATCAAAAGAAATTACCCAATGTGCAAAATTATCTTGTTTTTCCTAAACAACACGTTGTAACTCTGTGTGCTTTGGTGTTGCATGTATATCTAAGTGTGTATCTTCCAAACAGAATGCACTGTACAGTTTTTTTCTCGAGAGTATTTGTGCAAATACCATATTTTAAGGAAATACTGTGTTGCAGAGTAAAGACAACCACGAATTTATTAGAAATACTTAATGTGGATGAAAGAAATTGTGCATTGCGTGAAATTATCTTGTTTTTCCTGAACAACACTTTGTAACACTCTGTGCTTTGGTGTTGCGTGTATGGCTAAGCGTATATCTTCCACAGAGAATGCACTGTACAATTTTTCTCAGAAGAATATGTGGGCATACCACATTTTTAAAAAATACAAGGTTGCAGAGTAAAGACAAGCATGAATGTTTTAGAAATTGTTAATCTGCACGAGAAGAAATCCCTCATTTTGCAAAATTATCTTGTTTTTTCTAAACAATACATTGTAACTCTATGTGCTTTGGTGTTGCGTGTATGTCTAAGCGTGTATCTTCCTCAGAGAATGAACTGTACAGTTTTGTATTGAAATTATATGTGCGAATAACACATTTTAAGGAAATACTGTGTTGCAGACTAAAGACAACCACGAATGTATTAGAAGTACTTAATCTGGACGAGAAGAAATCCTGCCTTGTGCGAAATTATCCTGTTTTTCCAAAACCGCATTTTGTAACTATATGTACATTGGTGTTATATGTATGTATAAGCATGTATCTTCCATAGAGCATGCACTGTACAGTTTTTATTCTGAACTATACGTGTGAATACCACATTTTAAGGAAATACAGTGTTGCAGAATAAAGACAACCACAAATGTATTAGAAATACTTAATCGCGACGAGAAGAAATCCCGCATTTTCAAAAATATCTTGTTTTTCCTAAACTACACGATGTAACTCTATGTGATTTGATGTTGCGTGTATGTCTAAGCATGTATCTTCCACAGAGTATGCACTGTAAATATTTCTCTCGGAATTATATGTGCGAATACCATATTTTAAGGAAATACAGGGGTGCAGAGAAAAGACAACCATGAATGTTTTGGAAATACTTAATCTGGACAAGAAGAAAACCCTCATTTTGTGAAATTATCTTGTTTTCCTAAACAACACATTGCAACTCTATGTGCTTTGGTGTTGCGTGTATGTCTAAGTGTATATCTTCCACAGAGAATGCACTGTACATTTTTTTCTAGGAAAAATATGTGCGATACAACGTTTTAAGGAAATACAGAGTTTCAGAGTAAAGACAACCATGGATGTTTTAGAAATACTTAATGTGGACGAGAAGAAATCCCTCATTTTGAAAAATTATCTTGGTTTTCCTAAACAACACGTTGTAACTCTATGTGCTTTAGTGTTGCATGAATGTCTAAGCGTTTATCTTCCACAGAGAATGCACTGTACAGTTTTCTCTCAAATTATATGTGGAAATACCACTGTTTAAGTAAATACAGTGTTGCAGAGTAAAGACAAACAGGAATGAATTAGTTATACTTAATTGCGACTAAAAGAAATCCCACAGTGTGCGTAATTATCGTGTGCTTCCTTAAAAACAGGAGTTAAATCTCTGTGCTTTTGTGTTGCGTGTATGTCTAAGCGTGTATCCTCCACAGAGAATGCACTGTACCGTTTTAACTGGAAAGTATACGTGTGAATACGATACTTTTGAGAAATAAAGTGTTGCAGAGTAAAGACAACCACGAATGTATTAGAAATACTTAATCTGGACGGGAAGAAATCCCGCATTGTGCGAAATTATCTTGTTTTTCCTAAACAACACATTGTAACTCTATGTGCTTTGGTGTTGCGTGTATGTCTAAGCGTTTATCTTCCACAGGGAATGCCCTGTACAATTTTCTCTCAGAAGAATATGTGCGAATACCACATTTTAAGGAAGTACAGGGTTGCAGAATTAAGAAACCATGAATATTTTAGAAATACTTAATCTGAACAAGAAGAAATCTATCATTGTGCAACATTTTCATGTTTATCCTAAACAAGACATTGTAACTCTGTGTGCTTTTGTGTTGCGTGTATGTCTAAGCGTGTATCTTCCACAGAGAATGCACTGTACAGTTTTCTTTCTGAACTATATGTTTGAATACCACATTTTAAGGAAATACAGTGTTACAGATTACAGACAACCACGAATGTATTAGAAATACTTAATCGCTACTAGAAGAAATCCCGTATTGTGCATAATTATCATTTTTTTCCTAAACAAGACATTGTAATTCTATGTACTTTGGTCTTGCGTGTTTGTCTAAGCATGTATCTTCCACAGAGAATGCACTGTACAGTTTTTTCTTGGAATAATATGTGCGAATACCACATATTAAGGAAATACAGGGTTGCAGAGAAAAGACAACCACGAATGATTTAGAAATACTTAATCTGGATGAGAAGAAATCCCACATTGTGCGAAAATATCTTGTTTTTCTTAAACAACACGTTGTAACTCTATGTTCTTTGGTGTTGTGTGTATGTCCAAGCGAATATCTTCCACAGAGAATGCGCTGTACAATTTTCTCTCTGAAGAATATGTGCAAATACCACATTTTAATGAAGGACATTGTTGCAGAATTTAGTAACCAAGAATATCTTAGAAATACTTAATCTGAACAAGAAGAAATCCCTCATTGTGTGACATTATCTTGTTTTTCCTAAACAACACGTTGTAACTTTATGTGCTTTTGTGTTGCGTGTATGTCTAAGCATGTATCTTCCACATAGAATGCACTGTACAATTTTCTATCAGAAGAATATGTGCGAATACCATATTTTAAGGAAATGCATTTTTGCAGAGTAAAGACAACCATGAATGTTTTAGAAATATTTAATCTGAATAAGAAGAAATCCCTCATTGTTCAAAATTATCTTGTCTTTCCTAAACAACACGTTGTAACACTATGTGCTTTGGTGTTGAATGTATATCTATGCTTATGTCTTCCGTAGAGAGTGCACCTTACATTTTACTCTCGGAAGAATATGTGTGAATACCACATTTTAAGGAAATACAGGATTGCAGAGTAAAGACAAACACGAATGTTTTAGAAACACTTAATCATGATCACAAGAAATTACCCAATGTGCAAAATTATCTTGTTTTTCCTAAACAACATGTTATAACTCTGTGTGCTTTGGTGTTGCATGTATATGTAAGTGGGTATCTTCCAAACAGAATGCACTGTACAGTTTTTTCTCGAGAGTATTTGTGCGAATACCATATTTTAAGGAAATACTGTGTTGCAGAGTAAAGACAACCACGAATTTATTAGAAATACTTAATGTGGATGAAAGAAATTGTGCATTGCGTGAAATTATCTTGTTTTTCCTAAATAACACGTTGTAACTCTCTGTGCTTTGGTGTTGCGTGTATGCCTAAGCGTATATCTTCCACAGAGAATGCACTGTACAATTTTTCTCGGAAGAATATGTGGGCATACCACATTTTAAAGAAATACAGGGTTGCAGAGTAAAGACAAACATGAATGTTTTAGAAATTGTTAATATGGACGAGAAGAAATCCCTCATTTTGAGAAATTATCTTCTTTTTCCGAAACAACACCTTGTAACTCTAAATGCTTTTGTGTTGCATGTATGTCTAAGCGTGTATCTTCCACAGAGAATGCACTGTACAGTTTTCTCTCAGAATAATATGTGTGAATACCACATTTTAAGGAAATACAGTGTTGCAGAGGAAAGACAACAACAAATGTTTTAGAAATACGTAATCTAGACAAGAAGAAAACCCTCATTTTGCAAAATTATCTTGTTTTCCTAAACAACACGTTGTAACTCTATGTGCTTTGGTGTTGCGTGTATGTCTAAGTGTGTATATTCCACAGACATTGCACTGTAAAGTTTTTTCGTGGAAGAATATGTGCAAATACCACATTTTAAAGAAATACAGGGTTGCAGAGAAAAGACAACCACGAATATATTAGATATACTTAATCTGGATGAGAAGAAATCTCGCCTTGTGTGAAATTATCTTGTTTTTCTTAAACAACACGTTGTAACACTATGTGTTTGGGTGTTGCGTGTATTTCTAATCGTGTATCTTTCACAGAGATTGCACTGTACAATTTTCTGTCTGAAGAATGTGTGCGAATACCACATTTTAAGGAAATACAGTGTTGCAGAATAAAGACAACCATGAATGTTTTATAAATACTTAATCTGGATGAGAAGAAATCCCTCATATTTCAAATTATCTTGTTTTTCCTAAAGAACAAGTTATAACTCTATGTGCTTTGGTGTTGCGTGTATGTCTAAGCATTTATCTTCCACAGAGTATGCATTGTACAGTTTTCTCTCAAAAGAATATGTGAAATACCACATTTTAAGGAAATACAGTGTTACAGAGTAAAGACAGACACGAATGTGTTAGAAACACTTAATTGCGACTAGAAGAAATCCCACAGTGTGCGAAAATATTCCACAGAGAATACCACATGTGGTAACTCAATTTGCTTTGGTGTTGCATGTATGCATAAGCATATATCTTCCACAGAGAATGCACTGAACAGTTTTATCTCGAAAGTATATGGGAGAATACGATATATTAAGGAAATACAGTGTTGCATAGTAAAGACAACCACGAATGCATTAGAAATACTTAATCTGGACGACAAGAATTTCCATATCTTGCGAAATTGTCTTGTTTTTTCTAAACAACACGTTGTAACTCTATGTGCTTTATTTTTGCTTGTGTGTCTGAGCTTGTATCTTCTACAGAGAATGCACTGTACAATTTTCTCTTGGATGAATATTTGCGAATACCACATTTTAAGAAAATACAGAGTTACAGAGTTGCAGAGTAAAGACAGCTACGAATGTTTTGAAATACTTAATTTGGACGAGAATAAATCCTGCATTGTGTGAAATTATCTTGTTTTTCCTAAACAACACGTTGTAACTCTATGTGATTTGGAGTTGGGTGTATGTCTAAGCATGTATCTTCCACAGAGAATGCACTGTACAGTTTTCTCTCAGAAAAATAAGTGCAAATACCACATTTTAAGGAAATAGTGTTGCAGAATAAAGACAACCACGAATGTATTAGAAATACTTAATCTGGACGAGAAGAAATCCCTCATTTTGCGAAATTATCTTGTTTTTCCTAAAAAACACGTTGTACCTCTATGTGCTTTCATGTTGCGTGTATGTCTAAGCATGTATCTTCCACAGAGAATGCACTGTACACTTTTCTCTCCTAAGAATATGTGCGAGTACCACATTTTAAGCGAATACAGTGTTGCAGAGTAAAGACTACCACGAATGTATTAGAAATAGTTAATCTGGACGAGAAGAAATCCCTCATTTTGTGAAATTACCATGTTTTTCCTAAACAACACGTTGTAACTCTATGTGCTTTGGTGTTGCGTGTTTGTCTAAGCCTGTATCTTCCAGAGAGAATGCACTGTACAGTTTTCTCTAAGAAGCATATGTGCAAATACCATATTTAAAGGAAATACAATGTTGCAGAGTAAAGACAACTATGAATGTATTAGAAATACTTTATCTGGCTGAGGAGAAATCCCTCATTTTGCGAAATTATCTTGTTTTTCCTAAACAACACGTGGTAACTCTACTTGCTTTAGTGTTGCGTGTAAGTCTAAGTGTGTATCTTCAAAGAGAATGCACTGTACAATTTTCTCTCTGAAAAATACCTGCGAATACCACATTTTAAGCAAATAGAGTGTTGCAGAGTAAAGACAACCAAGAATATATTAGAAATATTTAATCTAGAGGAAAAAGAAATCCCGCATGTATTAGAAATACTTAATCTGGATGGGATGAAATCCCGCATTGTGCGAAATTATCTTGTTTTTTCTAAACAACACATTGTAACTCTATGTTCTTTGGTGTTGCATGTATGTCTAAGCCTGTATCATCCACAGAGTTTTCACTGTACAATTTTCACTCGGAAGAATATGTGCAAATACCAAATTTTAAGGAAATACAGCGTTACAGAGTATGACAACCACGAATGTTTTAGAAATAATCTGAACGAGAAGAAATCCAGCATCGGGTGAAATTATCTTATTTTTCCTAAACAACACGTTGCAACTCTATTTGCTTTGGTGTTGTGTGTATGTCTAAGCGTGTGGCTTCCACAGAGAATGCACTGTACAGATTTCTTTCAGAAGAATATGTGCGAATACATCATTTTAAGGAAATAGAGGATTGCAGAGTAAAGACAACCACGCATGTTTTAGAAATACTTAATCTGGATGAGAAGAAATCCCTCTTTTTGCAAAATAATCTTGTTTTTTCTAAACAACCCGTTGTAACTCTATGTGCTTTGGTGGTGCGTGCATGTCTAAGCGTGTATCTTCCACGGAGAATGCACTGTACAATTTTCCCTCTGAAGAATTTGTGTGAATACCACATTTTAAGGAAATACAGGGTACCAGAGTAAAAACATCCATGAATGTTTTAAAAATACTTAATCTGGACGAGAAAAAATCGCTCATTTTGCGAAATTATCTTGTTTTTCCTAAACAACACATTGTAACTCTAGGTACTTTGCTGTTGCGTGTGTGTCTAAGTGTCTATCTTCCACAGAGATTGCACTGTACAATTTTCTCTTGAAAGAATATGTTCTAATACCATATTTTAAGGAAATACACGGTTGCAGATTAAAGACAACCACGAATGTTTTAGAAATACGTAATCTGGAAGAGAAGAAATCCCTCATTTTGCGAAATTATCTTGTTTTTCCTAAACAATACGTTGTAACTCTATGTGCTTTGAAGTTGCGTGTATGTCTAAGCATGTATCTTCCAAAGAGAAAGCACTGTACAGTTTTCTTCTAGAACTATATGTGTGAATACCACATTTTAAGGAAATAGAGTGTTGCAGAATAAAGACAACCACGAATGTATTAGAAATACTTAATAGAGTCAAGGAGAAATCCCACATTGTGCGAAATTATCATGTTTTTGCTAAACAGCACGTTGTAACTCTATGTGTATTTGTGTTGCATGTATGTCTAAGCGTGTATCTACCACAGAGTATGGACTGTACAATTTTCTATTGGAAGAATATGTGTGCATACCACATTTAAGGAAATACAGTGTTTCAGAGTAAAGACAACAAGGAATATATTAGAAATACTTAGTCACAACGAGAATAAATCCCGCATTGTGCGAAATTATCTTGTTTTTCCTAAACAACAGGTGGTAACTCTATGTGCTTTGGTGTTGTACATATGTCTAAGCATGCATCTTCAACAGAGAATGCACTATACAGTTTTCTCTCGGGAGTATGTGTGCGAAAATCATATTTTAAATAAATACAGTTTTGCAGAATAAAGACAACCATGAATTAATTAGAAATACTTAATCTGGACGAGAAGAAATCCTGCAATGTGTGAAATTATCTTGTTTTTCCTAAACAACACGTTTTAACTCTATGTGATTTGGTGTTGCATGTATGCCTAATCATGTACCTTCCACAGAGAAAGCACTCTATAGTTTTCTCTCTAAAGTATATGTGCGAATACCACATTTTAAGGAAATACAGTGTTGCAGAGTTAAGACAACCACGAATGTATTAGAAATACTTAATCTGGACGAGAAGAAATCCTGCATTGTGCGAAATTATCTTGTTTTTCCTACACAATATTTTGTAACTCTATGTGCCTTGCTGTTGCGTGTATGTCTAAGCATGTATCTTCACAGAGAATGCACTGTACATTTTTTCGCTCGGAAGAATATGTGCGAATACCTAATTTTAAGGAAAAACAATGTTGCAGAGTAAAGACAACCATGAATATTTTAGAACTACTTAATCTGTACTAGAAGAAATCCCTCATTTTTTGAAATTATCTTGTGTTTCCTAAACAACACGTTGTAATTCAATGTGTTTTGGTGTTGCGTGTATGTCTAAGCATGTATCTTCCACAGAGAATGCACTCTACACATTTCTCTCGGGAGTAAATGTGCGAGTACCATATTTAAAAGAAATACAGTGTTGCAGAGTAAAGACAGCCAAGAATATATTAGAAAAATTTAATCTGGACAAGACGAAATCCTGCATTGCGCAAAATTATCTTTTTTTTCCTGAACAAAACGTTGTATCTTTATGTGCTTTGCTGTAACGTGTATGTCTAAGCATGTATCTTCCACAGAGATTACACTGTACAATTTTCTCTCAGAAGAATATGTGAGAATACCACATTTTAAGGAAATACAGGGTTGCAGAGTAAGGACAGCCACGAATGTTTTAAAAATACTTAATCTGGATGAGAAGAAATCCCTCATTTTGCGAAATTATCTTGTTTGTCCTAAACAACACGTTGTAACTCTATGTGCTTTGGTGTTGCGTGTATGTCTAAGCATGTATCTTCCACATAGAAAGCACTGTACAGTTTTTTTCTGAACAATATGTGTGAATACCACATTTTAAGGAAATACAGTGTTGTAGAATAAAGACAACCACTAATGTATTAGAAATAATTAATAGCGACAAGGAAAAATCCTGCATGGTGCAAAATTATCTTGTTTTTCCTAAAGGACACGTTGTAACTCTATGTGCTTTGGTGTTGCCTGTATGTCTAAGCATGAATCTTCCACAGAGTATGCACTGTACAATTTTCTCTTGGAAGAATATGTGTGCATACCGCATTAAAAGGAAATACAGTGTGACAGAGTAAAGACAACCACGAATATATCAGTAATACTTAATCTGGACAAGAAGAAATCCCTCATTTTGAGAAATCATCTTGTTTTTCCTAAACAACACGTTGTAACTCTTTGTGCTTTGGTGTTTCGTGTATGTCTAAGCGGGTATCTTCCATGGAGAATGCACTGTACAGTTTTCTCTCAGAATAATGTGTGCGAATACATCATTTTAAGGAAATACAGTGTTGCAGCGTAAAGACAACCACACATGTTTTAGAAATACTTAATCTGGACAAGAAGAAATGCCTCATTTTGTGAAATTACCCTGTTTTTCCTAAACAACACGTTGTAACTCAATGTGTTTTGGTGCTGCGTGTGTGTCTTAGCATGTATCTTCCACAGAGAATGCACTGTGCTGTTTTCTCTTGGGAGTATATCTGCGAATACCATATTTAAAAGAAATACAGTGTTGCAGATTAAAGACAACCAATAATATATTAGAAATATTTAATCTGGATGAGAAGAAATCCCACATTGTGCGAACTTATCTTGTTTTTCCTAAACAATACTTTGTAACTCTATGTGCTTTGGTGTTGCGTTTATGTCTAAGCATGTATCTTCCACAGAGGATGCACTGTACAATTTTCTCTCTGAAGAATTTGTGTGAATACCACATATTAAGGAAAAACATGGGACCAGAGTAAAGACAACCATGAATGTTTTAAAAATACTTAATATGAACGAGAAGAAATCCCTCATTTTGTGATATTATGTTCTTATTCTTAAACAACATGTTGTAACTCTATGTGTTTTGGTGTTACGTGTATGTCTAAGCGTGTATCTTCCACAGAGAATGCACTCTACAATTTTCTCTTGGAAGAATATGTGCGCATACCACATTTTAAGGAAATACAGGGTTGCAGAGTAAAGACAACCATGAATGTTTTAGAAATACTTAATCTGGAGGAGAAGAAATCCCTCATTTTGTGTAATTCTCATGTTTCTCTTAAACAAAACGTTGTAACTCTATGTGTGTTGGTGTTGACTGTATCTCTAACCAAGTATCTTCCACAGAGAATGCACTGTACAGATTTCTCTTTGAAGAATATGTGCGAATAACACTTTTTAAGGAAATACAGCATTGCAGAGTAAAGGCAACCAGGAATATATTAGAACTACTTAATCGCGACGAGAAGAAATCCCGCATTGTGCAAAATTATCTTGTTTTTCATAAACGACACGTTGTGACTCTGTGCTTTGGTATTGTGTGTATGTCTGAGCACATATCTTCCACAGAGAATGCACTGTACTGATTTCTCTCAGAAGAATATGTGCGAATACGACATTTAAGGAAATACAGTGTGACAGAGTAAAGACAACCAAGAATGTATTAGTAATACTTAATCTGGACAAGAAGAAATCCCTCATTTTTGAAACCATCATGTTTTTCTAAACAACACATTATAACTCAATGTGTTTTGTTGTTGCGTGTATGTCTTAGTGTGTATCTTCCACAGAAAATGCACTGTACACTTTTCTCTTGGGAGTATATGTGCGAATACCATATTTAAAAGAAATACAGTGTTGCAGAATAAAAACAACCAATAATATATTAGAAATACTTAATCTGGATGAGAAGAAATCCCGCATTGTGCAAACTTAACTTGTTTTTCATAAACAACACTTTGTAACTCTATGTGCTTTGGTTTTGCATGTATGTCTAAGCGTGTATCTTCCACAGAGAATGCACTGTACAGTTTTCTCTCGAATGTATACGTGCGAATACCATATTTTAAGGAATTACAGTGTTGCAGAATAAGACAACCACGAATGTTTAAGAAATACTTAATCTGGACGAAAAGAAATGCCTTATTTGGCAAAATTATCTTGTTTTTCCTAAACAACATGTTGTTACTCAATGTTCTTTGTTGTTGCGTGTATGTCTAAGCATGTATCTTCCACAGAGAATGCACTGTACAGTTTTCTCTCAGAAGAATATGTGTGAATACAACATTTTAAAGAAGTACAGGGTTGCAGAATAAAGACAACCATGAATGAATTAGAAATACTTAATAGAGTCAAGGAGAAATACCACATTGTGCAAAATTATCATGTTTTTGCTAAACAGCACATTGTAACTCTATGTGCATTTGTGTTGCATGTATGTCTAAGCGTGTATCTTCCACAGAGTATGGACTGTACAATTTTCTATTGGAAGAATATGTGTGCATACCACATTTAAGGAAATACAGTGTTGCAGAGTAAGGACAACCAGGAATATAGTAGAAATACTTAATCACTATGAGAATAAATCCCGCATTGTGCGAAATTATCTTGTTTTTCCTAACAACAGGTGGTAACTCTATGTGCTTTGGTTTTGCATGTATGTCTAAGCATGTATCTTCCACAGAGAATGCACTGTACATTTTTCTCTCGAAAGTATATGTGCGAATAACACATTTTAAAGAATTACAGTGTTTCAGAGTAAAGACAGCCACGAATGTATAAGAAATACTTAATCTGGATGAGAAGAAATGCCACATTTGACAAAATTATCTTGTTTTCCCTAAACAACATGTTGTTACTCTATGTGCTTTGGTGTTGCATGTTGGTCTAAGCTTCTATCTTACACAGAGAAGGCACTGTACAGTTTTCTCTTGAAATATATGTGCGAATACCACATTTTATGGAAATAAAGTGTTGCAGATTGAAGACAAACACGAATGTATTAGAAATACTTAATCTGGATGGGAAGAAATCCTGAATTGTGTGAAATGATCTTGTTTTTCCTAAACAACACGTTGAAAATCTCTGTGCTTTTGTGCTGCCTGTATATCTAAGCCTGTATCTTCCACAGGAATGCACTGTACAATTTTCTCTCAGAAGAATATGTGCGAATACCACATTTTAAGGAAATACATGGTTGCAGAGTAAAGACAACCACGAATGTTTTAGTAATACTTAATCTGGACAAGAAGAATTTTCTCATTTTGAGAAATTATCTTGTTTTTTCCTAAACAACATGTTTTAACTCTATGGGCTTTTGTGTTGCGTGTATGTCTAACTGTGTATCTACCACAGAGAATGTACTGTACAGATTTCTCTTGAAAGTGTATGTGCGAAAACCACATATTAAGGAATTTCAGTATTGCAGAGTAAAGACATCAATGAATGTATTAGAAATACTTAATCCGGACGAGAGGAAATCCTGCATTGTGCGAAATTATGCTTTTTTTCCCTAAACAACACGTTGTAAATCTATGTGTTTTGGTGCTGCCTGTATATCTAATCTTGTATCTTCCCCAGGAATGCACTGTGCAATTTTCTCTCAGAAGAATATGTGTGAATATCAAATTTTCAGGAAATACACGGTTGCAGAGTAAAGACAACCCCGAATGTTTTAGAAATACTTAATCTGGACGAGAAGAAATTTCTCATTTTTCGAAATTATCTAGTTTTTCTTTTAAAAAAAAAACACGTGGTAACACTATGTGCTTTGGTGTTGCGTGTATGTCTAAGCGTGTATCTTCCACAGAGAATGCACTGTACATTTTTCTTTCAGAAGAATATGTGTGAATACCTCATTTTAAGGAAATACAAGGTTGCAGAGTAAAGACAACCACGAATGGTTTAGAAACACTTAATCTCGACGAGAAGAAATGCCTCATTTGACGAAATTATCTTGTTTTTCCTATACCACAAGATGGTACTCTATGTTCTTTGGTGTTGCGTGTATGTCTAAGCATGTATCTTCCACAGAGAATGCACTGTACAGTTTTCTCTCAAAAGAATATGTGCGAATACATCATTTTAAGGAAATACAGGATTGCATAGTAAAGACAAATACACATGTTTTAGAAATACTTAATCTGGACGAGAAGAAATCCCTTGTTTTGCAAAATAATCTTGTTTTTTCTAAACAACCCGTTGTAACTCTATGTGCTTTAGTGGGGCATGCATGTCTAAGCATGTATCTTCCACAGAGAATGCATTGTACAATTTTCTCTCTGAAGAATTTGTGTGAATACCACATTTTAAGGAAATACAGGGTACCAGAGTAAAAACATCCATGAATGTTTTAAAAATACTTAATCTGGACGAGAAAAATCCATCATTTTGTGAAATTATCTTGTTTTTCCTAAACAACACATTGTAAGTCTAAGTACTTTGCTGTTGCGTGTCTGTCTAAGTGTCTATCTTCCACAGAGATTGCACTGTAAAATTTCCTCTCGGAAGAATAGGTTCGAGTACCATATTTTAAGGAAATATACGGTTGCAGAGTAAAGACAACCACGAATGTTTTAGAAATTCTTAATCTGGAAGAGAAGAAATCCCTCATTTTGCAAAATTATCTTGTTTTTCCTAAACAATACGTTGTAACTCTATGTGCTTTCGTGTTGCATGTATGTCTAAGCATGTATCTTCCAAAGAGAAAGCACTGTACAGTTTTCTTTTAGAACTATATGTGCAAATACCACATTTAAAGAAAATACAGTGTTGCAGAATAATGACAACCACGAATGTATTAGAAATACTTAATAGAGTCAAGGAGAAATCCCATATTGTGCGAAATTATCATGTTTTTGCTAAACAGCACGTTGTAACTCTATGTGCATTTGTGTTGCATGTATGCCTACGCGTGTATCTTCCACAGAGTATGGACTGTACAATTTTCTATTGGAAGAATATGTGTTCATACCACATTTAAGGAAATACAGAGTTGCAGAGTAAAGACAACCAGGAATATATTAGATATACTTAATCACTACGAGAATAATTCCGGTATTGTGCGAAATTATCTTGCTTTTCCTAAACAACAGGCTGTAACTCTATGTCCTTTGTTGTTGCATGTATGTCTAAGCATGTATCTTCCACAATGAATGAACTGTACAGTTTCTCTCGGGAGTATGTGTGCGAAAAACATATTTTAAAGAAATCCAGTTTTGCAGAATAAAGACAACCACGAATTGATTAGCAATACTTAATCTGGACGAGAAGAAATCCCGCATTGTGCGAAATTATCTTGTTTTTCCTAAACAAGACGTTATAATTCTATGTCATTTGGTGTTGCATATATACCTAATCGTGTACCTTCCACAAAGAAAGCACTCTACATTTTTCTCTCGAAAGTATATGTGTGAATACCACATTTTAAGGAAAAACAGTGTGGCAGAGTAAAGACAATCACGAATGTATTAGAATTACTTAATCTGGACGAGAAGAAATCCTGCATTGTGCGTAATTATATAGTTTTTCCTACACAACATTTTGGAACTCTATGTGCTTTGCTGTTGCGTGTATATCTAACCGTGTATCTTCCACAGAGAATGCACTGTACATTTTTCTCTCAGAAGAATATGTGTGAATAAATAATTTTAAGGAAAACCAATGTTGCAGAGTAAAGACAACCACGAATATTTTAGAAATACTTAATCTGTACTAGAAGAAATCCCTCATTTTGAGAAATTATCTTGTTTTTCCTAAACAACACATTGTAACTCTATGTGCTTTGGGGTTGCGTGTATGTCTAAGCGTATATCTTCTACAGGGAATGAACTCTACAGTTTTCTCCACAAAGTATATGTGTGAATAACACATTTTAAGGAAATACAGTGTTGCACAGGAAAGACAGCCACGAATATTTTAGAAATACTTAATCTTGATGAGAAGAAATCCCGCATTGTGTGAAATTATATTGCTTTTCCTAAACAATACGATGTAACTCTATGTGCTTTGGTGGTGTGTGTATGTTTAAGTGTGTATCTTCCACAGAGAAAGCACTGTACAATTTTCTCTTGGAAGAATATGTGCGAATACATCATTTTAAGGAAATACAGGGTTGTAGAGTAAAGAAAACCATGCATGTTTTAGAAATACTTAATCTGGACGAGAAGAAATTCCTCATTTTGCAAAATAATCTTCTTTTTCCTAAACAACACGTTGTAACTCAAAGTGATTTGGTGTTGCCTGTATGTCTAAGCATTTATCTTCCACGGAGAATGTACTGTAAAGTTTTCTCTCAGGAGTATATGTGCGAATACCGTATTTAAAAGATATACAGTATTGCAGAGTAAAGACAATCATGAATGTATTAGAAATACCTAATCTGGACGAGAAGAAATCCCTCAATTTGCGAAATTATTTTATTTTTCCTAAAAATCACGTTGTTACTCTATGTGCTTTGGTGTTGCGTATATGTCTAAGCATTGATCTTCCACAGAGAATGTTCTGTACAGTTTTCACTTGAAAGTATATGTGCAAATACCACATTTTAAGGAAATACAGTGTTGCAGAGTAAAGACAACCATGAAAATAGGAGAAATACTTAATCTGGAGGAGAAGAAATCCAACATTGTGGGAAATTATCTTGTTTTTCCTAAATAACACGTTGTAACTCTATGTGCTTTGGTTTTGCGTGTATGTCTAAGCGTGTATCTTCCACAGAGAATGCACTGTACAATTTTCTCTTCAAAGAATATGAGCACATACCACATTTTAAGAAAACACAGTGTTGCATAGTAAAGACAACCACGAATATATTAGAAATACTTAATGTGGACGAGAAGAAATCGTGCTTTGTGCGAACTTATCTTGTTTTTCCTAAAAAACACTTTGTAACACTATGTGCTTTGTTGTTGTGTGTATGTCTAAGCGTGTATCCTCCACAAAGAATGCACTGTACAGTTTTCTATCAGAAGAATATATGTGCATACCACATTTTAAGAAAATACAGTGTTGCAGAGTAGAGACAACCATGAATGTTTTAGAAATACTTAATCTGGACGAGAAGAAATCCCGCATTGTGCGAAAGTATCTTGTTTTTTCTAAACAACACGTTGGATCTCTATGTGCTTTGGTGTTGCGTGTATGGCTAAGCATGTATCTTCCACAGAGAATGCACTGTACAGATTTCTCTCCGAAGAATATATGTGAATACCACATTTAAGGAAATACAGTGTTGCAGAGTAAAGACAACAAGGAATATATTAGAAATACTTAATCGCGATGAGAAGAAATCCCGCATTGTGCGAAATTATCTTGTTTTTCCTAAAGAACACATTGTTATTCAATGTGCTTTAGTGCTGCATGTATGTATGAACGTGTAACTTCTACAGAGGAAGCACTGTACTGTTTTCTCTCAGAAGAATATGTGTGAATATGATATTTTTAGGAAATACAGTGTGGCAGAGTAAAGACAATCACGAATATATTAGAAATACTTAATCTGGACGAGAAGAAATCCCTCATTCTGGGAAATTATCTTGTTTTTTCTAAACAACACCTTGTAACCTTATGTGTTTTGGTGTTGCGTGTTTGTCTAAGCCTGTATCTTCCACATAGAATGCACTGTACAGTATTCTTTCTGAACTACATGTGCGAATACAACATTTTATGGAAATAGAGTGTTTCAGAATAAAGACAACCACGAATATATTAGAAATACTTAATCGTGACCAGAAGAAATCCCGCAATGTGCGAAATTATCTTGTTATTCTTAAACAACACGTTGTAACTCTATGTGCTTTGGTGTTTGGTATATGTCTAAGAGTATAACTTCCACAGAGAATGCACTGTACAGTTTTCGCTCAGAAGAATATGTGCGAATACCACATTTTAAGGAAATACAGTGTGGCAGAGTAAAGACAACCACGAATGGATTAGAAATACCTAATCTGGATGAGACAAAATCCCTCATTTTGAAAAATTATCTTGTTTTTCCTAAACAACACGTTGTAACTCTATGAGCTTTGGGGTTGCATGTATGTCTAAGCGTGTATGTTCTACAGAGAATGCACTGTACAGTTTTCTCCACAAAGCATATGTGCGAATAACACATTCTAAGGAAATACAGTGTTGCACAGTAAAGACAACCACAAATATTTTAGAAATACTTAATCTTGACGAGATATCCCTCATTTTGTGAAATTATCTTCTTTTTCCTAAACAACACGTTGTAACTCAATGTGATTTGGTGTTGCCTGTATGTCTAAGCGTATATCTTCCACAGAGAATGTACTGTACAGTTTTCTCTCGGGAGTATATGTGCGAATACCGTATTTAAAAGAAAACAGTATTGTAGAGTAAAGACAACCACGAATGTATTAGAAATACTTAATCTGGACGAGAAGAAATCCCTCATTTTGTGAAATTATTTTATTTTTCCTAAAAACCACGTTGTTACTCTGTGTGCTTTGGTGTTGCATGTATGTCTAAGCGTTGATCTTCCACAGAGAATGCTCTGTACAGTTTTCTCTTAAAAATACATGTGCGAATACCACATTTTAAGGAAATACAGAGTTGCAGAGTAAAGACAACCATGAAAATAGGAGAAATGCTTAATCTGGAGGAGAAGAAATCCCGCATTTTGGGAAATTATCTTGTTTTTCCTAAACAACACTTTGTAGCTCTATGTGTTTTGGTGTTGCTTATATATCTAAGTGTGCATCTTCCACAGAGAGTGCACTGTACAATTTTCTCTTCGAAGAATATGAGCACATACCATATTTTAAGAAAATACAGTGTTGCATAGTAAAGACAACCACGAATATATTAGAAATACTTAATGTGGATGAGAAGAAACCGTGCTTTGTGCGAACTTATCTTGTTTTTCCTAAAAAACACTTTGTAACTCTATGTGCTTTGTTGTTGCGTGTATGTCTAAGCATGTATCCTCCACAGAGAATGCACTGTACAATTTTCTATCAGAAGAATATGTGTGCATACCACATTTTAAGGAAATACAGTGTTGCAGAGTAGAGACAAGCATGAATGTTTTAGAACTACTTAACCTGGACAAGAAGAAATCCCTCATTTTGCGAAATTATTTTATTTTTCCTAAGCAATACGTTGTATCTCTATGTGCTTTGGTGTTGCGAGTATGTCTAAGAGGGTATCTTCCACAGAGAATGCACTCTACAGTTTTCTCTCAGAAGAATATTTATGAATACATCATTTTACGGAAATACAGGGTTGTAAAGACAACCACTCATGTTTTAAAAATACTTAATCTGGGCGAGAAGAAATCCTTGATTTTGCGAAATTATCTTGTTTTTCCTAAGCAACCCGTTGTAACTCTATGTGCTTTGGTGGTGCGTGCATGTCTAAGCGTGCAACTTCCACAGAGAATACACTGTACAATTTTCTCTCAGAAGAATTTGTGTGAATACCACATTTTAAGGAAATACATGGTACCAGAGTAAAGACAACCAAGAATGTTTTAAAAAAACTTAATCTGGACGAGAAGAAATCCCTCATTTTGTGATATTATCTTGTTTTTCTTAATCAACATGTTGTAACTTTTTGTGTTTTGGTGTTCCGTGTATGTCTAAACGTGTATCTTCCACAGAGAAGGCACTGTAGAATTTTCTCTTGAAAGTATATGTTCGAATACCACATTTTAAGGAAATACAGTGTTGCAGAGTAAAGACAACCACAAATGTATTAGAAATTCTTAATAGCGACAAGGAGAAATCCCGCATTGTGCAAAATTATCATGTTTTTCCTAAACAAAACGTTGTAACTCTATGTGCTTTGATGTTAACTGTATCTCTAACCATGTAGAATGCACTGTACAAATTTCTCTCGGAAGAATATGTTCGAGTACCATATTTTAAAGAAATAGAGGGATTGAAGAGTAAAGGCAACCATGAATGCTTTACAAATACTTAATCTGGATGAGTTGAAATGCCTCATTTTGCGAAATTATCTTGTTTTTCCTAAACAACACGATGTAACTCTATGTGCTTTGGTGTTGCGTGTATGTCTAAGCATGTATCTTCCCCCGATAATGTACTGTACAATTTTCTCTCGGAAGAATATGTGCATATAGCACTTTTTAAGGAAATACAATTTTGTAGAATAAGACAACCACGTATGTATTAGAAATACTTAATCTGGACGAGAGAATATCCCGCATTGTGTAAAATTATCTTGTTTTACCTAAACAACATGTTGTAACTCTATGTGCTTTGGTGTTGCGTGTATGTCTAAGCGTGTATCTTCCACAGAGAATGCCCTGTATAGTTTTCTTTCAGAAGAATATGAGTGAATACCTCATTTTAAGTAAATACAGGGTTGCAGAGTAAAGACAACCATGAATGTTTTAGAAATACTTAATTTGGACGAGAATAAATCTTTCATTGTGAGAAGTTATCTTATTTTTCCTAAACAATACGTCATAACTCTATGTGCTTTGGTGTTGGGTGTATGTCTAAGAATGTATCGTCCACAGAGAATGCACTGTACAGTTTCTCTCAGAAGAATATGTGTGAATACCACATTTTAAGGAAATACAGTGTTGCAGATTAAAGACAACCACGAATGTATTAGAAATACTTAATCTGGACGAGAAGAAATACCTCATTGTGTGAAATTATCTTGTTTTTCCTAAACAACACGTTGTAACTCTATGTGATTTTGTGTTGGGTGTATGTCTAAGAATGGATCTTCCACAGAGAATGCACTGTACAGTTTTCTCTCAGAAGAATATGTGTGAATACCTCATTTTAAGGAAATACAGGATTGCAGAGTAAAGACAACCATGAATGTTTTAGAAATCTTTAATTTGGACGAGAAGAAATGCCTCATTTTGCGAAATTATCTTGTTTTTCCTAAACAAAACATTGTTATTGTTACTCTATGTGCTTTGCTGTTGCGTGTATGTCTAAGCATGTATCTTCCACAGAGAATGCACTGTACAATTTTCTCTCAGAAGAATATGTGCGAATACCACATTTTAAAAAAATATGGTGTTGCAGAATAAAGACAACCCCGAATGTATTAGAAATACTTAATCGCGACGAGAAGAAATCCTGCATTGTGCGAAATTATTTTGTTTTTCCTAAAGAACATGATATAACTCTATGTGCTTTGGTGTTTCGTGTAAGTCTAAGCGTGTATCTTACAGAGATATTGAACTGTACAGTTTTTTCTGAATTATACGTTCTAATACCACATTTTAAGGAAATAGAGTGTGGCAGAGTAAAGACAACCACGAAAGTATTAGAAATACTTAATCTGGACGAGATGGAATCCCTCATTTTGCGATATTATCTAAGCGTGTTTCTTACACAGAGAATTCACTGCAAAGTTTTCTCTCGGAAGAATATGTGCGAATAGCACATTTTAAGGAAATATAGTGTTGCAGAATAAAGACAACCATGAATGTATTAGAAATACTTAATCTGGATAGAAGGAATCCCGCATTGTGTAAAATTATCTTGTTTCTCCTAAACAACATGTTGTAACTCTATGTGCTTTGGTGTTGTGTGTATGTCTAAGCGTGTATCTTCCACAGAGAATGCTCTGTACAATTTTCTCTGAAAAATATGTGTGAATACCACATTTTAAGGAAATACAAGGCTGCAGCATAAAGAAAAACATGAAAGTTTTAGAAATACTTAATCTAGACGAGAAGAAATACCTCTTTTTGCCAAATTATCTTGTTTTTCCTAAACAACACGTTTTAACTCTATGTTCTTTGGTGTTGTGTGTATGTCTAAGCATGTATCTTCCACAGAGAATGCACTGTATAATTTTCTTTCTGAAAAATATGTGTGAATACCACATTTTAAGGAAATACAGTATAACATAGTAAAGAGAACCACAACTGTATTAGAAATACTTAATCTGGACGAGATGAAATCCCGCATTGTGCCAAAATATCTTGTTTTTCCTAAACAACACGTTGTAATTCTATGTGCTTTGAGGTTGCCTGTATGTCTAAGCATATATCCTCCATAGAATATGCACTGTACAGTTTATTCTCAGAAGAATATGTGTGAATACCACATTTTAAGGAAATACAGTGTTGCACGTGAAACACAACCACGAATGTATTAGAAATACTTAATCTGGAAGGGATGAAATCCCGCATTGTGCAAAATTATCTTGTTTTTCCTAAACAACACGTTTTAACTCTATGTCCTTTGGTGTTGCGTGTATGTCTAAGGTTGTATCTTCTACAGAGTACGCACGGTACAGTTTTCTCTCGGAAGAATATTTGCAAATACCACATTTTAAGGAAATACAGTGTTGCAGTGTAAAGACAACCACAAATGTTTTAGAAATTCTTAATCTGGACGAGATGAAATCCCTCATTTTGCGAAATTATCTCGTATTCCTAAGCAACACTTTGTAACTCGATGTGCTTTGGAGTTGTGTGTACGTCTAAGAGTGTATCTTCCACAGAGAATGCACTGTACAGTTTTCTTTGGGAAATACATGTGCAAATAACACATTTTAAGGAAATACAGTGTGGCAAAATAAAGAAAACCACGAATGTATTAGAAATACTTAATAGAAACGAAAAGAAATCCTGCATTATACGAAATTATCTTGTTTTTCCTAAACAACACGTAGTAACTTTTTGTGCTTTGGTGTTGGGTGTATGTCTAAGCGTGTTTCTTCCACAGAGAATGCACTGTACAGTTTTTTTCTGAACTATATGTGTGAATACCATTTTTTAAGGAAATACAGTGTGGCAGAGTAAAGGCAACCACGAACGTATTAGAAATACCTAATCTGGACGAGAAGAAATCAGTCATTTTGCAAAATTATCTTGTTTTTCCTAAACAACACGTTGTAACTCTATTTGCTTTGGTGGTGCGTGTATGTCTAAGTGTGTATCTTCCACAGAGCATGCACTGTACAATTTTCTCTCAGAAGAATATGAGTGAATACCTCATTTTAAGTAAATACAGGGTTGCAGATTAAAGACAACCATGAATGTTTTAGAAATACATCATCTGCAGGAGATGAAATCCCGCATTGTGCGAAATTATCTTGTTTTACCTAAACAGCCCATTGTGACTCTATGTGTTTTGATGTTGCGTGTATGTCTAAACATGTATCTTCCACAGAGAATGCACTGTACAGTTTTCTCTCAGAAGAATATAAATGAATACCTCATTTTAAGTAAATACAGGGTTGCAGAGTAAAGACAACCATCAATGTTTTAGAAATACTTAATTTGGACGAGAATAAATCCCTCATTGTGTGAAGTTATCTTGTTTTTCCTAAACAACACGCCGTAACTCTATGTGCTTCGGTGTTGGGTGTATGTCTAAGAATGTATCTTCCACAGAGAATGTACTGTACAGTTTTCTCCCAGAAGTATAGGTGCGAATACCACATTTTAAGGAAACACAGTGTTGCAGAATAAAGACAACCACAAATATTTTAGAAATACTTAATCTGGACGAGAAGAAATGCCTCATTTTGCAAAATTATTTTGTTTTTCCTAAACAAAACATTGTTAATCTATGTGCTTTGCTGTTGCGTGTATGTCTAAGCATGTATCGTCCACAGTGATTGCACTGTACAATTTTCTCTCAGAATATGTGCGAATACCACATTTTAAAAAAAATACAGTGTTGCAGAGTAAAGACAACCCCAAATATATTAGAAATACTTAATCGCAACGAGAAATCCTGCATTGTGCGAAATTATCTTGTTTTTCCTAAAGAACACGATGTAACTCTATGTACTTTGGTGTTGCATGTAAGTCTAAGTGTGTATCTTATACAGAGATTGAACAAACAGTTTTTTTTCTGAACTATATGTGTGAATACCACATTTTAAGGAAATACACTGTGGCATAGTAAAGACTACCTTGAAAGTATTAGAAATACTTAATCTGGATGAGAAGAAATACCTCATTTTGCAATATTATCTTTTTTTCCTAAACAACATGTTGTAATTCTGTTTGCTTTTGTGTTGCATGTATGTCTAAGCATGTATCTTCCACAGAGAATGCTCTGTACAATTTTCTCTCTGAAAAATATGTATGAATACCACATTTTAAGGAAATACAGGGCTGCAGAATAAAGAAAAACATGAAAGTTTTAGAAATACTTAATCTGGACGAGAAGAAATACCTCTTTTTGCTAAATTATCTTGTTTTTCCTAAACAACACGTTTTAACTCTATGTTCTTTGGTGTTGTATGTATTTCTAAGCATGTATCTTCCACAGAGACTACCCTGTACAGTTTTCTCTCGGAAGAATATGTGCAAATACCACATTTTAAGGAAATACAGTGTTGCACGGTAAAGACAACTATGAATGTATTAGAAATACTTAATCTGGACGGGATGAAATCCCGCATTGTGCAAAATTATCTTGTTTTTCCTAAACAACACATTGTAACTCTAAGTGCTTTGGTGTTGTCTGTATGTCTAAGCATGTTTCTTCCACAGAGAATGCACTGTACAGTTTATTTCTGAACTATATGTGTGAATACCACATTTTAAGGAAATACAGTGTGGCAGAGTAAAGGCAACCACGAATGTATTAGAAATACCTAATTTGGATGAGAAGAAATCAGTCATTTTGCAAAATTATCTTGTTTTTCCTAAACAACACGTTGTCACTCTATGAGCTTTGGGGTTGCGTATATGTCTAAGCGTGTATGTTCTACAGAGAATGCACTGTACAGTTTTCTCCACAAAGCATATGTGCGAATAACACATTTTAAGGAAATACAGTGTTGCACAGTGAAGACAACCACGAATATTTTAGAAATACCTAATCTTGACAAGAAGAAATCCCGCATTGTGCGAAATTATATTGTTTTTCCTAAACAATATGATGTAGCTCTATGTGCTTTGGTGGTGTGTGTATGTCTAAGTGTGTATCTTCCACAGAGATAGCACTGTACAGTTTTCTCTCAGAAGAATATGTGCGAATACATCATTTTAAGGAAATACAGGGTTGCAGAGTAAAGAAAACCAAGCATGTTTTAGAAATACTTAATCTGGACGAGAAGAAATCCCTCATTTTGCAAAATTATCTTCTTTTTCCTAAACAACACGTTGTAACTCAATGTGATTTGGTGTTACCTGTATGTCTAAGCATGCATCTTCCACAGAGAATGTACTGTACAGTTTTCTCTCGGGAGTATATGTGTGAATACCGTATTTAAAAGAAATACAGTATTGCAGAGTAAAGACAACCACAAATGTATTGGAAATACTTAATCTGGACGAGAAGAAATCCCTCATTTTGTGAAATTATTTTATTTTTCCTAAAATCAGGTTGTTACTCTATGTGCTTTGGTGTTGCATGTATGTCTAAGCGTTGATCTTCCACAGAGAATGCTCTGTACAGTTTTCTCTTGAGAGTACATGTGCGAATACCACATTTTAAGGAAATACAGAGTTGCAGAGTAAAGATCACCATGAATATATGGGAAATACTTAATCTGAAGGAGAAGAAATCCCTCATTTTGCAAAATTATCTTGTTTTTCCTAAACAACACGGTGGAACTCTATGCACTTTGGTGTTGCGTGTATGTCTAAGCGTGTATCTTCTACAGAGAATGCACAGTACAGTTTACTCACGGAAGACTATTTGCGAATACCACATTTTAAGGAAATACAGTGTTGCAGTGTAAAGACAACCACAAATGTTTTAGAAATTCTTAATCTGGACGAGATGAAATCCCTCATTTTGCGATATTATCTCATATTCCTAATCAACACGTTGTAACTCTATGTGCTTTGGAGTTGTGTGTACGTCTAAGCGTGTGTCTTCCACAGAGAATGCACTGTACAGTTTTCTTTGGGAATTATATGTGCAAATAACACATTTTAAGGAAATACAGTGTTGCAGAATAAAGAAAACCACGGATGTATTAGAAATACTTAATAGAAACGAGAAGAAATCCAGCATTATATGAAATTATCTTGTTTTTCCTAAAAAACACGTAGTAACTCTATGTGCTTTGGTGTTGGGTGTATGTCCACGCGTGTTTCTTCCACAGAGAATGCACTGTACATTTTATTTCTGAACTATATGTGTGAATACCATATTTTAAGGAAATACAGTGTGGCAGAGTAAAGGCAACCACGAATGTATTAGAAATACCTAATTTGGACGAGAAGAAATCAGTTATTTTGCGAAATTATTTGTTTTTCCTGAACAACACATTGTAACTCTATGAGCTTTGGGGTTGTGTGTATGTCTAAGCGTGTATGTTCTACAGAGAATGCACTGTACAGTTTTCTCCACAAAGTATATGTGCGAATAACACATTTTAAGGAAATACAGTGTTGCACAGTGAAGACAACCACGAATATTTTAGAAATACCTAATCTTGACGAGAAGAAATCCCGCATTGTGCGAAATTATATTGTTTTTCCTAAACAATACAATGTAGCTCTATGTGCTTTGGTGGTGCGTGTATGTCTAAGTGTGTATCTTCCACAGAGATAGCACTGTACAGTTTTCTCTCCGAAGAATTTGTGCGAATACATCATTTTAAGGAAATACAGGGTTGCAGAGTAAAGAAAACCACTCATGTTTTAGAAATACTTAATCTGGACGAGAAGAAATCCCTCATTTTGCAAAATTATCTTCTTTTTCCTAAACAACACGTTGTAACTCAATGTGATTTGGTGTTACCTGTATGTCTAAGCATGTATCTTCCACAGAGAATGTACTGTACAGTTTTCTCTCAGGAGTATATGTGCGAATACTGTATTTAAAAGAAATACAGTATTGCAGAGTAAAGACAACCACGAATGTATTGGAAATACTTAATCTGGATGAGAAGAAATCCCTCATTTTGTGAAATTATTTTATTTTTCCTAAAATCAGGTTGTTACTCTATGTGCTTTGGTGTTGCATGTATGTCTAAGCGTTGATCTTCCACAGAGAATGCTCTGTACAGTTTTCTCATGAAAGTACATGTGCGAATACCACATTTTAAGGAAATACAGAGTTGCAGAGTAAAGATAACCATGAATATGTGGGAAATACTTAATCTGGAGGAGAAGAAATCCCTCATTTTGCAAAATTATCTTGTTTTTCCTAAACAACATGGTGTAACTCTATGTACTTTGGTGTTGCATGTATGTCTAAGCGTGTATCTTCCAAAGAAAATGCACTGTTCAATTTTCTCTCAGAAGAATAGGTGTTAATACCACATTTTAAGGAAATACAGGGTTGCAGAGTAAAGACAACAAAGAATGTTTTAGGAATATTTAATCTGGACGAGAATAAATCCTGCATTGTGCGAAATTATCTTGTTTTTCCTAAACAACACATTGTAACTCTATGTGCTTTGATGTTGCGTGTATGAATAAGCATGTATCTTTCACATAGAATGCACTTTACAAATTTCTCATGGAAGAATATGTGCAAATACCACATTTTAAGGAAATACACGTTTGCAGAATAAAGACAACCACAAATAATTTAGAAATAATTATACTGGATGAGAAGAAATCCCTCATTTTGCAAAATTATCTTGTTTTTCCTAAACAACATGTTGTAACTCTATGTGCTTTGGTGGTGTGTGTATGATTAAGCGTGTATCTTTCACAGAGAATGCACTGTACAATTTTCTCTCAAAAGAATATGTGCGCATACCACATTATAAGGAAATAGAGGTTGGAGAGTAAAGACAGTTTTCTCTCGAAAGTATATGTGTGAATACCACATTTTAAGGAAATACAGTGCTGCAGAGTAAAGACAACCACAAATGTATTAGAAATACTTAATCTGGAGGAGAGGAAATCCCTCATTTTGGGAAATTATCTTGTTTTTCCTAAACAACATCGTGTAACTGTATGTCCTTTGGTGTTGCATGTATGTCTAAGTGGGTATTTTCCACATAAAATGCACGGTTCAATTTTCTCTCAGAAGAATATGTGCAAATACCACATTTTAAGGAAATACGGGATTTTTTAAATGACAACAATGAATGTTTTAGAAATATTTAATTTGGACGAGAAGAAATCCCTCATTTTGCGAAATTATCTTGTTTTTCCTAAAGAACACGTTGTAACTCTATGTGCTTTGATGTTGCATGTATGACTAAGCATGTATCTTTCACATAGAATGCACTTTACAAATTTCTGTGTTTGTGTGTATGTCTAAATGTGTATCTTGCACAGAGAATACACTCTACTGTTTTCTCTCAGAAGAATATGTGTGAATTTCACATTTTAAGGAAATACAGTGCTGCAGAGTAAAGACACAAATGAATATTTTAGAAATACTTTATCTGAACAAGAATAAATCCCTCATTGTGTGAAATTATCTTGTTTTTCCTAAACAACACGTTGTAACTCTATGTGCTTTGGTGTTGGGTGTATATCTAAGCGTGTATCTATCAAAGAGAATGCACTGTACAATTTTCGCTCTGAAGAATATGTGCTAATACCACATTTTAAGGAAATACAGTGTTGCATTGTAAAGACAACCATGAATATATTAGAAATACGTAATCGCTAGTAGAAGAAATCCTGCATTGAGCGAAATTATCTTGTTTTTCATAAACAACACGTTGTATCTCTATGTGATTTGGTATTGCATGTATGTCTAAGCGTGTATCTTCCAGAGAGAATGCACTGTCCAGTTTTCTCTCAGAAGAATGGGTGTGAATACTACATTTTAAGGAAATAGAGTGTTGCAGAGTAAAGACAACAACAAATGTATTAGACATACTGAATCTGGACGAGAAGAAATCTCTCGTTGTGCGAAATTATCTTGTTTTTCCTAAACAATACGTTGAAACTCTATGTGCTTTGGTGTTGTGTGTATGTCTAAATGTGTACCTTCCACAGAGAATGCACTGTACAATTTTCTCTCTGAATAATATGTGCAAATACCACATTTTAAGGAAAAACAGAGTTGCAGAATAAAGACAAACATGAATGTTTTAGAAATACTTAATCTGGACGAGAAGAAATACCTCTTTTTGCGAAATTATCTTGTTTTTCCTAAAGAACACGTTGTAACTCTATGTGCTTTGGTGTTGAGTATATGTCTAAGCCTGTATCTTCCACAGAGAATGCACTGTACAATTTTCTGTCTGAAGAATATGTGCGAATACCACATTTTAAGGAAATACAGTGTTGCAGAGTAAAGACAACCATGAATGTTTTAGAAATACTTAATTTGGACGAGAATAAATCCCTCATTGTGAGAAATTATGTTGTTTTTCCTAAACAACACGTTGTAACTCTATGTGCTTGTTGTTGGGTGTATGTCTAAGAATGTATCTTCCACAGAGAATGCACAGTACAGTTTTCTCTCAGAAGAATATGTGCGAATACTACATTTTAAGGAAATACCGTGTTGCAGAATAAAGACAACCACGAATGTATTAGAAATATTTACTCTGGATGAGAACAAATCCCTCATTTTGCAAAATTATCTTGTTTTTCCTAAAAAACACATTGTACCTCCATTTGCTTTCGTGTTGTGTGTATGTCTAAGTGTGTATCTTCCACAGAGAATGCACTGTACAGTTTTCTCTTAAAAGAATATGTTTGAATACCACATTTTAAGGAAATACAGGGTTGCAGACTAAAGACAAGCACGAAAGTTTTAGAAATATGTAATCTAGACAGAAGAAATCCCTCATTTTGCGGAATTATCTTGTTTTTCCTAAACAACACGTTGTAACTCTATGTGCTTTGGTGTTGCTTGTATGTCTAAGCGTGTAGCTTCCACAGAGAATGCACTGTACAATTTTCTATCGAAATTATAAGTGCGAATACCTCATTTTAAGGAAATACAGTGTTGCAGAGTAAAAACAACCACGAATGTTTTAGAAAGACTTAATCTCGACGAAAAGAAATCCCTCATTTTGCGAAATTATCTTGTTTTTCCTAAACAACACATTGTAACTGTATGTGCTTTGTTGTTGCGAGTATGTCTAAGCATTTATCTTCCACAGAGAATGCACTGTACAATTTTCTCTAGAAGAATATATTTGAATACCACATTTTAAGGAAAAACAGGGTAGCAGAGAAAAGAAAACCACGAATGTAGTAGAAATATTTAATCTGGATGAGAGGAAATCCCGCTATGTGCAAAATTATCTCGTTTTTCCAAAACAACACGTTGTAACTCTGTGTGCTTTGGTGTTGCGTGTATGTCTAAGCATGTATCTTCCACAAAGAATGCACTGTACAGTTTTCTCTTGTAAGAATATGTGCGAATACCACATTGTTAGGAAATACAGGGTGGAAGAATAAAGACAACCACAAATGTATTAGAAATCCTTAATCGCAAGGAGAAGAATTCCTGCATTGTGCCAAATTATCTTGTTTTTCTAAAACAACACGTTGTAATTGTATGTGCTTTGGTGTTGTGAATATGCCTAAGTGTTGATCTTTCACAGAGAATGCACTGAACACTATTCTCTTGGAAGAATATGTTCGAATACCACATTTTAAGGGAATACAGGGTTGCAGAGTAAAGACAAGGACGAATGTTTTAGAAATACTTAATCTGGATGAGAAGAAATCCCTCATTGTGCGAAATTATCTTGTTTTTCCTAAACAACTCATTGTAAATCTATGTGCTTTGGTGCTGCCTGTATGTCTAAGCTTGTATCTTCCAGAGAATGCACTGTGCAATTTTCTCTCTGAAGAATATGTGCGAATACCACATTTTAAGAAATGCAGGGTAGCAGAGTAAAGACAACCACGAATATTTTAGAAATGCTTAATCTGGACCAGAAGAAATCCCTCATTTTGCGAAATTACCTTGTTTTTCTTAAACCACACATTGTAACTCTATGTGTTTTCATGTTGCGTGTATGTCTAAGCATGTATCTTCCCCAGAGAAGATGCTGTAGAGTTTTCTCTTGAAAGTATATGTGCAAATACCACATTTTAAGGAAATACAGTGTTGCAGAGTAAAGACAACCACGAATGTATTAGTAATGCTTAATCTGGACATGAAGTAATCCCGCATCTTTGTGGAAGATACATGTTTAGGAAGTTTTTCCTAAACAACACAATGGAACTCTATGTGCTTTGCTGTTACATGTATGTCTTAATGTGTATCTGGTTTTTGCTAAACAACACGTTGTAACCTATGTGCTTTGTTGTTGCGTGTTTGTCTAAGTGTGTATCTTCCAGAGAGAAATCACCATACAATTTTCTCTCAGAAGAACATGTGTGAATACCCCATTTTAAGGAAATACAGTGTTTCAGAGTAAAGACAACCACGAATGTATTAGAAATACCTAACTGGACGAAAAGAAATCCTGCATTGTGTGAAATTCTCTTGTTTTTCCTAAACAACATGTAACTATAAGTGCTTTCGTGTTACGTATATGTCTAAGCGTGTATCTTCCACAGAGAATGCACTGTATAGTTTTCTCTCGGAAGAATATGTGTGAATTCCACATTTTAAGGAAATACAGGGTTGCAGAATAAAGACAAACACGGAAGTATTAGAAATACTTAATCTTGACAAGAAGAAATACCTCATTGTGCGAAATCATCTTGTTTTTCCAAAACAACATGGTGTAACTGTAAGTGCTTTGGTGTTGCTTGTATGTCTAAACTTATATCTTCCACAGAGAATGCACTGTACTGTTTTCTCTCGAAAGTATAAGTGTGAATACCACATTTGAAGGAAGTACAGGGTGGCAGAGTAAAGACAACCATGAATGTTTTAGAAATACTTAATCTGAACAAGAAGAAATCCCACATTGTGCGAATTTATCTTGTTTTTCCTAAACAACTCTTTGTAAATCTATGTGCTTTAGTGCTGACTGTATGTCTAAGCTTGTATCTTCCACAGGAATGCACTGTGCAATTTTCTCTCTGAAGAATATGTGTGAATACCACATTTTAAAGAAATACAAGGTACCAGAGTAAAGACAACCATGAATATTTTAATAATACTTAATCTGGACGAGAAGAAATCCCTCATTTTGCAAAATTATCTTGTTTTTCTTAAACCACACATTGTAACTCTATGTGTTTTCGTGTTGCGTGTATGTCTAAGCATGTATCTTCTCCAGAGACTATGCTGTAGAGTTTTCTCTTGAAAGTATATGTGTGAATACCACATTTTAAGGAAATACAGTGTTGCAGAGTAAAGACAACCACGAATGTATTAGTAATACTTAATCTGGACAAGAAGTAATCCCGCAATGTGGGAAATTTTCTTCTTTTTCCTAAACAACACATTGGAACTCTATGTGCTTTGCTGTTACATGTATGTCTTAATGTGCATCTGGTTTTTGCTAAACAACACGTTGTAACTCTATGTGCTTTGTTGTTGCGTGTTTGTCTAAGTGTGTATCTTCCACAGAGAAATCACCATACAAATTTCTCTGGGAAGAATATGTGCGAATACCCCATTTTAAGGAAATACAGTGTTTCAGAGTAAAGACAACCACGAATGTATTAGAAATACTTAACTGGACGAAAAGAAATCCTGCATTGTGCGAAATTCTCATTTTTCCTAAACAACACATAACTATATGTGCTTTGGTGTTGTGTGTATGTCTAAGCGTGTATCTTCCACAGAGAATGCACTGTATACTTTTCTCTCAGAAGAATATGTGCGCATACCACCTTTTAAGAAAATACAGGGTTGCAGAATAAAGACAAACACGGATGTATTAGAAATACTTAATCTTGAGAAGAGGAAATCCCTCTTTGTGTGAAATTATCTTGTTTTTCCAAATCAACATGGTGTAACTGTAAGTGCTTTGGTGTTGCGTGTATGTCTAAGCTTATATCTTCCACAGAGAATGCACTGTACTGTTTTCTCTCAAAAGTATAAGTGCGAATACCACATTTGAAGGAAGTACAGGGTGGCAGAGTAAAGACAACCATGGATGTTTTAGAAATACTTAATCTGAACAAGAAGAAATCCCTCATTGTGAGAAAATATCTTGTTTTTCCTAAACAACATGTTGTAACTCTATATGCTTTGGTGTTGCGTGTATGTCTAAGCGAGTATCTTCCACAGAGAATGCACTGTACATTTTTCTCTCTGAAGAATATGTGTGAATACCAACTTTTAAGGAAATACAGTGTTGCAGAGTAAAGACAAAGACGAATTTATTAGAAATACTTAATTGCGACTAAAAGAATCCAGCATTGTGTGAAATTATCGTGTTTTTTTCTTAACAACACGTGGTATATCTATGTGCTTGGGTGTTGCGTGTATTTCTAAGCGTGTATTCTCCACAGAGAATGCACTGTACAGTTTTATCTCGAAAGTATATGAGCGAATACGATATTTTAAGGAAATACAGTGTTGCAGAGTAAAGACAACCATGAATATATTAGAAATACTTAATCTGGACGAGAAGAGATCCCGAATTGTGCAAAATTATCTTGTCTTTCCTAAACAACACGTTTTTACTCTATGTGATTTGGTGTTGCCTGTGTGTCTAAACGTGTATCTTGCACAGAGAATGCACTGTACAATTTTCTTTCTGAAGAATATGTGCGAATACCACATTTAAGGAAGTACAGGGATGCAGAGTAAAAACAACTACGAATGTTTTAGAAATACTTAATCTGAACAAGAAGAAATCCCTCTTTGTGTGAAATTTTCTTGTTTTTCCTAAACAACACGTTGTAACTCTATGTGCTTTGATGTTGCGTGTATGTCTAAACGTGTATCTTTCACAGAGAATGCACTGTACAATTTCCTCTCTGAAGAATGTGTGTGAATACCACATTTTAAGGAAATACAGCGTTGCAGAGTAAAGACAACCACAAATGTTTTAGAAATACTTAATCGCGATCACAAGAAATCACTCATTGAGCGATTTTATCCTGTTTTTCCTGAACAGCACGTTGTAACACTATGTGCTTTGGTGTAGCATTTATGGCTAAGCGTATATATTCCAAAGATAATGCACTGTACAGTTTTCTCTCGGGAGTATATGTGTGAATACCATTTTTTAAGGAAATACAGTGTTGCAGAGCAAAGACAACCACGAATTTATTAGAAAGACTTAATGTAGAACTCTGCCTCCCGCCAGTCAGTTACGAGGGCTCCATATTGGTTCTCGGTCACCAGAGAAATAAGACTGAGTTACGCAAATATAACCCGAGACCAACATCGCGGGGGTCTAAGCCCGACGGGCGTTGGCCTGCACCCAGGCCCTGGGCTGATCGGGGGTCCACCGGGGTGCAAACCCGGCCAGGAGGTTTTTTTCCTCCCGGGCCGGGGCGCGCACCACCACCATTTTGCCTAAGGGAAGCCAGGGAGACCTAGCAGGCAAAACCAAACCGGCTAACA
Organism: Apodemus sylvaticus; assembly: GCF_947179515.1. Lineage (NCBI taxonomy): Eukaryota > Metazoa > Chordata > Mammalia > Rodentia > Muridae > Apodemus > Apodemus sylvaticus. The sequence continues at coordinate 6,414,913 of NC_067485.1, forward strand.
GGCATAGCCCGAGGCGGACATAGCAGGGGTCTCAGACGGTCAGGCCCTGGACTGCCCCCAGGTCCTGGGCTGCTCGGCGGGCCATCTGTGTGCCGACCCAGCCAGGAGCTTGTTTGCCTGGGCCGGCACGCACCGCAGCCATTTTGCCTACGGGAAGCCAGAGAGACCTAGCAGGCAAAACCAAACCAGCTAACAGGCATAGCCCAAGGCGGACATAGCAGGGGTCTCAGACGGTCAGGCCCTGGACTGCCCTCAGGCCCAGGACTGCTCGGTGGGCCATCTGTGTGCCGACCTGGCCAGGAGGTTGTTTATCGGGGCCATTTGCGTACCACCGCCATTTTGCCTACAGGAAGTCAGAGAGACTAGCAGGCAAAACCAAACTGGCTAACAGGCATAGCCCGAGGCGGACATAGCAGGGGTCTCAGACGGTCAGGCCCTGGACTGCCCCCAGGCCCTGGGCTGCTCGGTGGGCCATCTGTGTGCCAACCCGGCCAGGAGGTTGTTTATCCGGGCCAGTTTGCGCACCACCGCCATTTTGCCTATGGGAAGCCAGAGAGACCTAGCAGGCAAAACCAAACAAGCTAACAGGCATAGCCCGAGGCGGACATAGCAGGGGTCTCAGACGGTCAGGCCCTGGACTGCCCCCAGGCCCTGGGCTGCTCGTTGGGCCATCTGTGTGCTGACCCAGCCAGGAGGTTGTTAGCCCAGCAGACTCTCCCAGCACTCTCAGGGAACTCGCGCACGCCACCATCCTAGCCACCTGACACACCCAATTAACACCCACAGCTGAGGGGAACTTTGCACCGACATTGGCCTGCCAGGCTTTTGCCTAGACTCAGGGCCTGAGCAGCTAGGCTAGCCTTGTGTGCACCAACCCAGTTGGGAGTTCTGCTGCCCAGATCAGCCTGGGCGGCAGCACCACATCTCCAAGTCCTGCAAGTGGCTAGCTGGGTTTCCCGGCGGCCAGCTGGGAGAAGTCAGTGTGCTCCAGTGAATCCAGCAGGCCCCAGCGGGAGACTTCGGGTGCCTGCTTTGGGATCTGAACAGCCTGGGCAGCAGCACCCTGTTTACAAGCAGTGCAGGAGGTAAGCTGTGCACCAGAGGCCAACTGGGAAGGGGCAGCTTGCACTGGTGAGTCCAGCACTGACAAGAAAAACTAACACCAGTGAGAACTAGATGGCAAAAGGCAAACGCAGGAACGTCACTAACAGAAATCAAGGCAATATGGCAACATCTGAAACCAATTCTCCTCTACCAACATGTCCTGGATACCCCATCACACCAGTAAAACAAGATTTGGATTTAAAATCACTGGTCATGATGCTGGTACAGGAACACATGAAGGACATACTTAAAGAAATTCAGGAGAAAATGGATCAAAAGTTAGAATCCCTTGCAAGGGAAACACAAAAATCATTGAAAGAAATCCAGGAGAATACAAAAGCCAACAAGGAGGAAATGCAAAAAACACTTAAAGAAATACAGGAGAACTTTGGTCAACAGGCTGAGGTCATGAAAGACGAAACACAAAAATCTCTTAAAGAAATACAGGAGAACTTTGGTCAACAGGCTGAGCTCATGAAAGAGGAAACACAAAAATCTCTTAAAGAATGACAGGAAAACACAAACATGCAAGTGAAGGAGCTAAGCAAAACCATCCAGGATCTAAAATCAGAAGTAGAAACAACTAAGAAAACTCAAAGGGAGACAACTTTGGAGATAGAAAGCCTTGGGAAGAAATCAGGGGACAGAGATGCAAATATCAACAACAGAATACAAGAGATAGAAGAAAGAATCTCAGATGCTGAAGATTCCATAGAAACCATGGACTCAACAGTTAAAGAAAATGCAAAATGCAAAAAGCTTGTAACCCAAAATATCCAGGAAATCCAGGACACAATGAGAAGACCAAACCTAAGGATTATAGGCATAGATGAGAGTGAAGATTTACAACTTAAAGGGCCAGCAAATATCTTCAATAAAATTATGGAAGAAAACTTCCCTAACATAAAGAGAGAGATGCCCATGAATATACAAGAAGCCTACAGAACTCCAAACAGACTGGACCAGAACAGAAATACTTCCCGTCACATAATAATCAAAACACCAAATGTTCTAAACAAAGAAAGAATACTAAAGGCAGTAAGAGAAAAAGGCCAAGTAACATATAAAGGAAGACCTATCAGAATCACAGCAGACTTTTCACCTGAGACTATGAAGGCTAGAAGGTCCTGGGCAGATCTCATGCAGACTCTAAGAGAACACAAATGCCAACCAAAACTACTATATCCAGCAAAACTCTCAATCACCATAGATGGAGAAACTAAGATATTTCATGACAAAACCAAGTTTACCCAATATCTATCCACAAACCCGGCCCTAAAAAGGATAATAGGAGGACAACACCAATACAAGGAGGGAAACTTCACCCTGGAAAAAGCAAGATAGTAACCTTTCATCAAACCCAAAAGACGTTAAGCATTCAAATTTAAAAAATAACATCAAAAATGATAGGAAGTAACAATCACTATTCCTTAATATCTCTTAACATCAATGGACTTAATGCCCCAATAAAAAGACACAGACTAACTGAATGGATACGTAAACAGGACCCTACATTTTGCTGCTTACAGGAAACACACCTCAGGGTCAAAGACAAATACTACCTTAGAGTAAAAGGCTGGAAGACAATTTTACAAGCAAATGGTCTCAGGAAACAAGCTGGAGTAGCCATTTTAATATCAGATAAAATTGACTTTCAACCCAAAGTCATCAAAAGAGACCCTGAGGGACACTTCTTGCTGGTCAAAGGAAAAATACAAAAAGAAGAACTGTCAATCCTGAACATCTATGCCCCAAATGCAAGGGCAGCCTCTTTCGTAAAAGAAACTTTATTAAAACTAAAAGCACACATTGCACCTAACACAATAATTGTGGGTGACTTCAACACTGCACTTTCCTCAATGGACCGATCAGGAAAACAGAAACTAAACAGGGACACAATGAAACTAATTGAAGCTTTGGACCAATTAGATTTAACAGATATATATAGAACATTCTATCCTAAAACAAAAGAATATACCTTTTTCTCAGCACCTCATGGTACCTTCTCCAAAATCGACCACATAATTGGTCACAAGACAGACCTCAACAAATATAAGAAGATAGAACTAATCCCATGCCTCCTATCTGATCACTATGGAGTAAAAGTGGTCTTCAATAGCAACAGAAACAACAGAAAACCCACATACATGTGGAAACTGAACAATACTCTACTCAATGATACCTTGGTCAAGGAAGAAATAAAGAAAGAAATTAAAGACTTTTTAGAACACAATGAAAATGAAAACACAACATACCCAAACCTATGGGACACAATGAAAGCAGTGCTAAGAGGAAAACTCATAGCCCTGAGTGCCTCCAAAAAGAAAATGGAGAGAGCATACATTACCAGCTTAATGACACACCTGAAAGCCCTAGAACAAAAAGAAGCTATTTCGCCCAGGAGGAGTAGAAGGCAGGAAATCATCAAACTCAGGGCCAAAATCAATCAAGTAGAAACAAAGAGAACCATACAAAAAATCAACAAAACCAGGAGCTGGTTCTTTGAGAAAATCAACAAGATAGATAAACCCTTAGCCAGACTGACCAAAGGGCACAGAGAAAGTATCCAAATTAACAAACTTAGAAATGAAAAGGGAGATATAACAACGGAAACTGAGGAAATCCAAAAAATCATCAGATCCTACTACAAGAGCCTGTACTCAACACAACTGAAGAATCTGGAGGAAATGGACAATTTCCTTGACAGATACCAAATACCAAAATTAAATCAGGACCAACTAGACCATCTAAACAGTCCCATAATGCCTAAAGAAATAGAAGGAGTCATAGAAAGTCTTCCAACCAAAAAAAGCACAGGACCAGATGGCTTCAGTGCAGAATTCTACCAGACCTTCAAAGAAGAGTTAACACCAATACTCTTCAAACTATTCCACAAAATAGAAACAGAAGGAACACTACCCAATTCCTTCTACGAAGCCACAATTACGCTGATACCAAAGCCACACAAAGATCCAACAAAGAAAGAGAACTTCAGACCAATTTCCCTTATGAACATCGATGCAAAAATACTCAATAAAATTCTTGCCAACCGAATCCAAGAACACATCAAAACGATCATCCACCATGATCAAGTAGGCTTTATCCCGGGAATGCAGGGTTGGTTCAATATACGGAAATCCATCAATACAATCCACTACATAAACAAACTCAAAGAACAAAACCACATGGTCATTTCATTGGATGCTGAAAAAGCATTTGACAAAATTCAGCATCCCTTCATGCTTAAAGTCTTGGAGAGAACAGGAATTCAAGGCCCATACCTAAACATAGTAAAAGCAATATACAACAAACCGGTAGCCAGCATCAAACTAAATGGAGAGAAGCTTGAAGTAATCCCACTGAAATCAGGGACCAGACAAGGCTGCCCCCTTTCTCCTTATCTTTTCAATATTGTACTTGAGGTACTAGCTCGGTCAATTCGACAACATAAGGAGGTCAAAGGGATACAAATTGGAAAGGAAGAAGTCAAACTATCATTATTTGCAGACGACATGATCGTCTACCTAAGTGACCCAAAGAACTCCACTAGAGAGCTCCTACACCTGATAAACAACTTCAGCAAAGTGGCAGGTTATAAAAATCAACTCAAGCAAATCAGTGGCCTTCCTATACTCAAAGGATAAGCAGGCTGAGAAAGAAATTAGGGAAATGACCCCCTTCACAATAGCCTCAAACAGTATAAAGTATCTTGGGGGGACTCTTACCAAACATGTGAAAGATCTGTATGACAAGAACTTCACGACTCTGAAGAAGGAAATGGAAGAAGACTTCAAAAAATGGGAAAACCTCCCATGCTCATGGATCGGTAGAATCAATATAGTTAAAATGGCCATTTTGCCTAAAGCACTATACAGATTCAATGCAATACCCATCAAAATCCCAACTCAATTCTTCACAGAGTTAGAAAGAGCAATTATCAAATTCATCTGGAACAACAAAAAACCCAGGATAGCTAAAACTATTCTCAGCAACAAAAGAAAATCTGGGGGAATCAGTATCCCTGACCTCAAGCAATACTACAGAGCAATAGTGTTAAAAACTGCATGGTATTGGTACAGTGACAGACAGGAGGATCAACGGAACAGGATTGAAGATCCAGAAATGAACCCACACACCTATGGCTACTTGATCCTCGACAAAGAGGCTGAAAACATCCAATGGAAAAAAGATAGCCTTTTCAACAAATGGTGCTGGTTCAACTGGAGGTCAGCATGCAGAAGAATGCGAATTGAACCATCCTTGTCTCCTTGTACTAAGTTCAAATCCAAATGGATCAAGGACCTCCACATAAAGCCAGACACTCTGAAGCTAATAGAAAAGAAACTGGGGAAGACCCTTGAGGACATCGGTACAGGGAGAAAGTTTCTGAACAGAACACCAATAGCGTATGCTCTAAGAGCAAGAATTGACAAATGGGACCTCATAAAATTACAAAGTTTCTGTAAGGCAAAGGACACCATCAAGAGGACATATCGGCTACCAACAAATTGGGAAAAGATCTTCACCAATCCTACATCAGATAGAGGGCTAATATCCAATATATATAAAGAACTCAAGAAGTTAGACTCCAGAAAACCAAACAACCCTATTAAAAAATGGGGTACAGAGTTAAAGAATTCTCACCTGAAGAACTTCGGATGGCGGAGAAGCATCTTAAAAAATGCTCAACTTCATTAGTCATTAGGGAAATTCAAATCAAAACAATCCTAAGATTTCATCTTACACCAGTCAGAATTGCTAAGATTAAAAATTCAGGAGACAGCAGGTGTTGGAGAGGGTGTGGAGAAAGAGGAACACTCCTCCACTGCTGGTGGGGTTGCAAATTGGTACAACCACTCTGGAAATCAGTCTGGCGGTTCCTCCAAAAACTGGGCACCTCACTTCCAGAAGATCCTGCTATACCACTCCTGGGCATATACCCAGAAGACTCCCCACCATGTAATAAGGATACATGTTCTACTATGTTCATAGCAGCCCTATTTATAATTGCCAGATGCTGGAAAGAACCCAGGTATCCCTCAACAGAAGAGTGGATGCAAAAATTGTGGTATATCTACACAATGGAGTACTATTCAGCCATTAGAAACAATGAATTCATGAAATTCTTAGGCAAATGGATGGAGCTAGAGAATATCATACTCAGTGAGGTAACCCAGACTCAAAAGGTGAATCATGGTATGCACTCACTAATAAGTGGATATTAACCTAGAAAACTGGAATACCCAAAACATAATCCACACATCAAATGAGGTACAAGAAGAAAGGAGGAGTGGCCCCTGGTTCTGGAAAGACTCAGTGAAACAGTATTCAGCAAAACCAGAACAGGGAAGTGGGAAGGGGTGGATGGGAGGACAGGGGAAGAGAAGGGGGCTTATGGGACTTTCGGGGAGTGGGGGGGGGCTAGAAAAGGGGAAATCATTTGAAATGTAAATAAATTATATCGAATAAAAAAATTAAAAAAAAAAGAAAGACTTAATGTGGACGAAAAGAAATTGAGCTTTCTGCGAAATTATCTTGTTTTTCCTAAACAACATGTTATAACACTATGTGCTGTCGTTGTGCATGTATGTCTAAGCAGGTATCTTCCACAGAAAAAGCACTGTACAATTTTCTCTCTGAAGAATATGTGCGAAGACCACATTTTAAGGAAATTCAGTGTTACAGAGTAAAGACAACATGAATATTTTAGACATTCTTAATCTGGACGAGAAAAAAATCCCTCATTTTGCAAAGTTATCTTGTTTTTCCTAAACAACAAGTTGTAACTCTATGGGGTTTGGTCTTGGGTGTATGTCTAAGCATGTATCTTCCACAGAGAATGCACTGTATAGCTTTCTCTCTGACGAATATGTGCGAATACCATATTTTACAGAAATACAGGGTTGCAGAGTAAAGACAAACATGAATGTATTAGAAATACTTAATCTGGATGAGGAGAAATCCCATATTGTGTGAAACTATCTTGTTTTTTCTAAACTTCAATTTGTAAATCTATGTCTTTGCGTGTTGCGTGTATGTCTAAGGGTATATCTTCCACAGAGAATGCACTGTTCAGTTTTCTCTGGGGGGTATTTGTGCGAATACCACATTTTAAGGAAATACAGTGTTGCAGAGTAAAGACAACCATGAATGATTTAGAAATACTTAATCTGGACTAGAAGAAATCCTTCAATTTGCATAATTATCTTGTTTTTCCTAAACAACACTTTGTAACTCTATGTGTTTTAGTGTTGCGTGTATGTCTAAGCCTATATCTTCCACAGAATATGCACTGTACAGTTTTCTCTCGGGAGACTATGTGTGAATACCACATTTTAAGGAAATAAAGAATTGCAGAGTAAAGACAACAAAGAATGTTTTAGAAATACTAATCTGGACGAGAAGTAATCCCTCATTTTGTGAAATTATCTTGTTTTTCCTAAACAACATGTTGTAACTCAATGTTCTTTGGTTGTGCGTGTATGACTAATTGTGTATCTTTCCCAGAGAATGCACTGTACAATTTTCTCTCAGAAGAATATGTGTGCATACCACCTTTTAAGGAAATACAGTGTTGCATAGTAAAGACAACCATGAATGTATTAGAAATACTTAATCTGGACGAGAAGAAATCCCTCATTTTGCGAAATTATCTTGTTTTTCCTAAACAACATGTTGTAACTCAATGTTCTTTGTTAGTGCGTGTATGACTAAGCGTGTATCTTTCCCAGAGAATGCACTGTACAATTTTCTCTCAGAAGAATATGTGCGCATACCACCTTTTAAGGAAATACAGGTTTGCAGAGTAAAGACAACCATGAATGTTTTAGAAATACTTAATATTGACGAGAAGAAATCCCTCATTTTGCAAAATTATCTTGTTTTTCCTAAACAACACGTTGTAACTCTACGTGCTTCGGTGTTGCGTGTATGTCTAAGCATGTATCCTCCACAGAGAGTGCACTCTACAATTTTCTCTCTGAAGAATATGTGCGAATACCACCTTTTAAGGAAATACAGTGTTGCAGAGTAAATACAACCACAAATGTATTAGAAATACCTAACTGGACGAAAAGAAAGCCCGCATGGTACGAAATTTTCTTGTTTTTCCTAAACAACACGTAACTATATGTGCTTTGGTGTTGCGTGTATGTCTAACAGTCTATCTTCCACAGAGAATGCACAGCACTGTACAGTTTTCTCTCAAAAGTATATGTGAGAATACAACATTTATAGGAAATACAGTGCTGCAGATTAAAGACAACCACGAATGGATTAGAAATACATAATCTGGATGAGAAGTAATCCCGCATTGTGCAAACTTATCTTGTTTTTCCTAAACAACACGTTGCAACCCTATGTGCTTTGGTGTTGCGTGTGTGTCTAAGCTTGTTTCTTCCAAAGAGAGGGAACTGTACAGTTTTCTCTTGAATGTATATGTGCAAATACCACATTTTAAGGAAATACAGTGTTGCAGATTAAAGACAACCATGAATGTGTAACAAATACTTAATCTGGAAGAGAAGAAATCCTGCATTGTGCGAATTTATCTTGTTTTTCCTAAACTATTCGTTGTAAATCTATTTGCTTTGGTGCTGCCTATATATCTAAGCTTGCATCTTCCACAGGAATTCACTGTGCAATTTTCCCTCTGAAGAATATGTGCGAATACCACATTTTAAAGTAATACAGGGTAGCAGAGTAAAGACAACCACGAATATTTTAGAAATACTTAATCTGGACAAGAAGAAATCCCTCATTTTGCGAAATTACCTTGTTTTTCTTAAACCACACATTGTAACTCTATGTGTTTTTGTGTTGCATGTATGTCTAAGCATGTATCTTCCCCAGAGGATACACTGGAGAGTTTTCTTTTGAAAGTATATGTGTGAATACCACATTTTAAGGAAATACAGTGTTGCAGATTAAAGACAACCACGAATGTGTTAGGAATACTTAATCTGGAAGAGAAGAAATCCTGCATTGTGCGAATTTATCTTGCTTTTCCTAAACAACTCATTGTAAATCTATGTGCTTTGGTGCTGCCTGTATGTCTAAGCTTGTATCTTCCACAGGAATGCACTGTGCAATTTTCTCTCTGAAGAATATTGCGAATACCATATTTTAAAAAAATACAGGGTAGCAGAGTAAAGACAACCAGGAATATTTTAGAAATACTTAATCTGGACGAGAAGAAATCCTGCATTGTGCGAAATTCTCATTTTTCCTAAACAACACATAACTATATGTGCTTTGGTGTTGTGTGTATGTCTAAGCGTGTATCTTCCACAGAGAATGCACTGTATACTTTTCTCTCGGAAGAATATGTGTGCATACCACCTTTTAAGGAAATACAGGGTTGCAGAATAAAGACAAACACGGATGTATTAGAAATACTTAATCTTGAGAAGAAGAAATCCCTCATTGTGCGAAATTATCTTGTTTTTCCAAAACAACAAGGTATAACTGTAAGTGCTTTGATGTTGCGTGTATGTCTAAGCTTATATCTTCCACAGAGAATGCAGTGTACTGTTTTCTCTCGAAAGTATAAGTGCGAATACTACATTTGAAGGAAGTACAGGGTGGCAGAGTAAAGACAACCATGATTGTTTTAGAAATACTTAATCTGAACAAGAAGAAATCTCTCATTGTGCGAAATTATCTTGTTTTTCCTAAACAACATGTTGCAACTCTATATGCTTTGGTGCTTCCTGTATGTCTAAGTGTGTATCTTCCACAGAGAATGCACTGTACAATTTTCTCTCTGACGAATATGTGTGAATACCAACTTTTAAGGAAATACAGTGTTGCAGAGTAAAGACAAAGACGAATGTATTAGAAATACTTAATTGCAACTAAAAGAAATCCAGCATTGTGTGAAATTATCGTGTTTTTTCTTAACAACAAGTGGTATATCTATGTGCTTTGGTGCTGCTTGTATTTCTAAGAGTGTATTCTCCACAGAGAATGCACTGTACAGTTTTATCTCAAAAGTATATGAGCGAATACGATATTTTAAGGAAATACAGTGTTGCAGAGTAAAGACAACCACGAATATATTAGAAATACTTAATCTGGACAAGAAGAGATCCCAAATTGTGCGAAATTATCTTGTTTTTCCTAAACAACACGTTTTTACTCTATGTGATTTGGTGTTGCCTGTGTGTCTCAATGAGTATCTTGCACAGAGAATGCACTGTACAATTTTCTCTCTGAAGAATATGTGCGAATACCACATTTAAGGAAGTACAGGGATGCAGAGTAAAGACAACTATGTATGTTTTAGAAATACTTAATCTGAACAAGAAGAAATCCATCCTTGTGCGAAATTATCTTGTTTTTCCTAAACACTTTGTAACTCTATGTGCTTTGGTGTTGCGTTTATGTCTAAGCGTGTATCTTCCACAGAGAATGCACTGTACAATTTTCTCTCTGAAGAATATGTGCGAATACCACATTTTAAGGAAATACAGCGTTGCAGAGTAAAGACAACCACAAATGTTTTAGAAATACTTAATCGCGATCACAAGAAATCACTCATTGGACGATTTTATCCTGTTTTTCCTGAACAGCACGTTGTAACACTATGTGCTTTGGTGTAGCGTTTATGGCTAAGCGTATATAGTCCAAAGATAATGCACTGTACAGTTTTCTCTCGGGAGTATATGTGTGAATAACATTTTTTAAGGAAATACAGTGTTGCAGAGTAAGGACAACCACGAATTTATTAGAAACACTTGATGTGGATGAAAAGAAATTGAGTTTTGTGCGAAATTATCTTGTTTTTCCTAAACAACACGTTATAACTCTATGTGCTTTGGTTGTGCATGTATGTCTAAGCAGGTATCTTCCACAGAAAAAGCACTGTACAATTTTCTCTCTGAAGAATATGTGTGAAGACCACATTTTAATGAAATTCAGTTTTACAGAGTAAAGACAACATGAATATTTTAGACATTCTTAATCTGGACGAGAAAAAAATCCCTCAATTTGCAAAGTTATCTTGTTTTTCCTATGCAACACATTGTAACTCTATGGGCTTTGGTCTTGCGTGTATGTCTAACCGTGTATCTTCCACAGAGAATGCACTGTACAGTTTTCTCTCTGAAGAATATGTGCGAATACCATATTTTACGGAAATACAGGGTTGCAGAGTAAAGACAAACACAAATGTATTAGAAATACTTAATCTGGACGAGGAGAAATCCCGTATTGTGCAAAATTATCTTGTTTTTTCTAAACTTCAATTTGTAAATCTATGTCCTTTGGCATTGCGTGCATGTCTAAGGGTATATCTTCCACAGAGAATGCACTGTACAGTTTTCTCTGGGGGGTATTTGTGTGAATACCATATTTTAAGGAAATACAGTGTTGCAGAGAAAAGACAACCATGAATGATTTAGAAATACTTAATCTGGACTAGAAGAAATCCTTCAATTTGCGTAATTATCTTGTTTTTCCTAAACAACACGTTGTAACTCTATGTGTTTTAGTGTTGCGTGTATGTCTAAGCCTGTATCTTCCACAGACTATGCACTGTACAGTTTTCTCTCGGGAGACTTTGTGCGAATACCACATTTTAAGGAAAAAAAGATTGAAGAGTAAAGACAACCACGAATGTTTTAGAAATACTAATCTGGATGAGAAGAAATCCCTCATTTTGCGAAATTATCTTGTTTTTCCTAAACAACATGTAACTCAATGTTCTTTGGTTGTGCGTGTATGACTAAGAGTGTATTTTTCCCAGAAAATGCACTGTACAATTTTCTCTCAGAAGAATATGTGTGCATACCACCTTTTAAGGAAATACAGGGTTGCAGAGTAAAGACAACCATGAATGTTTTAGATATACTTAATCTGGACGAGAAGAAATCCCTCATTTTGCGAAATTATCTTGTTTTTCCTAAACAACACGTTGTAACTCTATGTGGTTCGGTGTTGCGTGTATGTCTAAGCATGTATCCTCCACAGAACATGCACTGTACAATTTTCTCTCTGAAGAATATGTGTGAATACCACCTTTTAAGGAAATACAGTGTTGCAGAGTAAAGACAACCACAAATGTATTAGAAATACCTATCTGGACAAAAAGAAAGCCCGCATGGTGCGAAATTTTCTTGCTTTTCCTAAACAACATGTAACTATATGTGCTTTGGTGTTGTGTGTATGTCTAACAGTCTATCTTCCACAGAGAATGCACTGCACTGTACAGTTTTCTCTCAAAAGTATATGTGAGAATACAACATTTAAAGGAAATACAGTGTTGCAGATTAAAGACAACCATGAATGTATTAGAAATACTTAATCTGGACGAGACGAAATCCTGCATTGTGAGAAATTATCTAGTTTTTCCTAAACAACACGTTGTAACTCTATGTGCTTTGGTGATGCGTGTATGTCTAAGCTTGTTTCTTCCAAAGAGAGGGAACTGTACTGTTTTCTCTCGAATGTATATGTGCAAATACTACATTTTAAGGAAATACAGTGTTGCAGATTAAAGACAACCATGAATCTGTTAGAAATACTTAATCTGGAAGAGAAGAAATCCTGCATTGTGCGAATTTATCTTGTTTTTCCTAAACAACTCGTTGTAAATCTATGTGCTTTGGTGCTGCCTGTATGTCTAAGCTTGCATCTTCCACAGGAATTCACTGTGCAATTTTCTCTCTGAAGAATATGTGCGAATACCACATTTTAAAGTAATACAGGGTAGCAGAGTAAAGACAACCACGAATATTTTAGAAATGCTTAATCTGGACGAGAAGAAATCCCTCATATTGCAAAATTGCCTTGTTTTTCTTAAACCACACATTGTAACTCTATTTGTTTTCATGTTGTGTGTATGTCTAAGCATGTATCTTCCCCAGAGAATACACTGTAGAGTTTTCTCTTAAAAGTATATGTACGAATACCACATTTTAAGGAAATACAGTGTTGCAGAGTAAAGACAACCACGAATGTATTAGAAATACTTAATCTGGACAAGAAGTAATCCCGCATTGTGTGAAATTATCTTGTTTGTCCTAAACAACACATTGGAACTCTATGTGCTTTGCTGTTACATGTATGTCTAAATGTGTATCTGGTTTTTGGTAAACAACACGTTGTAACTCTATGTGCTTTGTTGTTGTGTGTTTGTCTAAGTGTGTATCTTCCACAGAGAAATCAGCGTAAAATTTTCTCTGGGAAGAATATGTGCGAATACCCCATTTTAAGGAAATACAGTGTTTCAGAGTAAAGACAACCACGAATGTATTAGAAATACTTAACTGGACGAAAAGAAATCCTGCATTGTGCAAAATTCTCTTGTTTTTCCTAAAAAACACGTAACTATATGTGCTTTGGTGTTGCATGTATGTCTAAGCGTGTATGTTCCACAGAGAATGCACTGTATAGTTTTCTCTCGGAAGATTATGTGCGCATACCACCTTTTAAGGAAATACAGGGTTGCAGAATAAAGACAAACACGGATGTACTAGAAATATTTAATCTTGACAAGAAGAAATCCCTCATTGTGTGAAATTATCTTGTTTTTCCAAAACAACATGGTGTAACTGTAAGTGCTTTGGTGTTGCGTGTATGTCTAAGCTTATATCTTCCACAGAGAATGCACTGTGCTGTTTTCTCTTGAAAGTATAAGTGCGAATACCACATTTGAATGAAGTACAGAGTGGCAGAGTAAACACAACCAGGATTGTTTTAGAAATACGTAATCTGGATGAGAAGAAATTTCTCATTTTGGGAAATTTTCTTATTTTTCCTAAACAACACGTTGTAACTCTATGTGCTTCGGTGGTGCATGTATGTTTAAGCTTGTATCTCCCACAGAGAATGCACTGTACAATTTTCTCTCTGAAGAATATGTGTGAATACCTTTTTAAGGAAAAACATTTTAAGGAAAAACAGTGTTGCAGAGTACAGACAAACACGAATGTATTAGAAATAATTAATTGTGACTAAATGAAATCCCACAGTGTGCGAAATTATCGTGTTTTTCCTTAACAACACGTGGTAAATCTATGTGCTTTGGTGGTGCGTGTATTTCTAAGCATGTATCTTCCACAGAGAATGTACTGTACCATTTTTTCTCTGAAAAATATGTGCGAATACCACATTTTTAAGGAAATACCGTGTTGCAGAGTAAAGACAAATACGAATATATTAGAAATAATTAATCTGGACAAAAAGAAATCCCTCATTGTGCGAAATTATCTTGTTTTTCCTAAACAACACAGTTTAACTGTATGTGCTTTGATGTTGCATGTATGTCTAAGCGTGTATCTTCCTCAGAGTATGCACTGTACGTTTTCTCTTGGAAGAATACGTGCGAATACCATATTGTAAGGAAATACAGGGTTGCAGAGTAAAGACAACAATGAATGTTTTAGAAATATTTAATCTGGCCGAGAAGAAATCCCTCATTTTGTGAAATTATCTTGTTTTTCCTAAACAACACATTGTAACTCTATGTGCTGTGGTGTTTGGTTTATGTCTAAACGTGTATCTTGCACAGAGAATGCACTCTACTGTTTTCTCTCAGAAGAATATGTGTGAATACGACATTTTAAGGAAATACAGTGTTGCAGAGTAAAGTCAGACACGAATATATTAGAAATATTTAGGCTGGACAAGAAGAAATCCATCATTGTGAGAAATTATCTTGTTTTTCCTAAACAACACGGTGTAACTGTATGTGCTTTGATGTTGCGTGTATGTCTAAGTGTGTATCTTCCACAGAGAATGCACTGTACAGTTTTCCCTTGGAAGAATATGTGCAAATAACACATTGTAAGGAAATAGAGGGTTGTAACGAATGTATTAGAAATCCTTAATCGCGAGGATAAGAATTCCTGCATTGTGCCAAATAATCTTGTTTTTCCTATACAACACGTTGTAACTCTATGTGCTTTGGTATTGCGAGTATGTCTAAGCATGTATCTTCCACAAGAATGCACTGTACAGTTTTCTCTCAGAAGAATATCTGTGAATACCACACATTAAAGGAATACAGGGTTGAAGAGTAACGACAAGGACGAATGTTTTATAATACGTAATCTGGATGAGAAGAAATTGCTCATTTTGAGAAATTATCTTGTTTTTCCTAAACAACACGCTGTAACTCTATGTGCTTCGGTGGTGCGTGTATGTCTAAGCCTGTATCTTCCACAGAGAATGCACTGTACAATTTTCTCGCAGAAGAATACGTGCGAATACCACATTTTAAGGAAATAGAGTGCTGCAGAGTAAAGACAACCACGAATGTTTTAGAAATACTTAATCCCAACAGGAAGAAATCACTCATTGTTCAAAATTATCTTGTTTGTCCTAAACAACACGTTGTAACTCTATGTGCTTTGGTGTTGGGTGTATGTCTAAGGGTGTATCTTCCAATGAGAATGCACCGTACAGTTTTCGCTCTGAAGAATATGTGCGAATACCACATTTTAAAGAAATACAGTGTTTCATTGTAAAAAACAACCACGAATATATTAGAAATAATTAATCGGGACTAGAAGAAATCACGCATTGTGTGAAATTATCTTGTTTTCCTAAACAAAACTTTGTACCTCTATGTGCGTCAGTGTTGCGTGTATGACTAAGTGTGTACCTTCCACAGAGAATGCACTGTACAGTTTTCTCTTGGAAGAATATGTGCAAATATGACATTTTTTTAAAAAAAATACAGTGTTGCAGAGTAAAGACAACCTCGAATGTATTAGAAATACTTAATCACGATGAGATGAAATCCAGAATTGTGCGAAATTATCTTGTTTTTCCTAAAGAACATGATGTAACTCTATGTGCTTTGGTGTTGCCTGTAAGTCTAAGCGTGTATCTTACACAGAGATTGGACTGTACAGTTTTTTTTCTGAACTATATGTGCGAATACCACATTTTAACGAAATACAATGTGGCAGAGTAAAGACAACCACGAAAGTATTAGAAATACTTAAACTGGACGAGAAGAAATCCCTCATTTTGCAAAATTATCTCGTATTCCTAAGCAACACGTTGTAACTCTATGTGCTTTGGTGTTGTGTGTATGTCTAAGCATGTATCTTCCAAAGAGAATGCACTGTACACTTTTCTTTCGGAAGTATAAGTGCGAATAACACATTTTAAAGAAATACAGTATTGCAGAATAAAGAAAACCAAAAATGTATTAGAAATATTTAATAGCAACGAGAAGAAATCCAGCATTATAAGAAATTATCTTGTTTTTTCTAAACTTCAAGTTGTAACTCTATGTGTTTTGGTGTTGGGTGTATGGCTAAGTGTGTTTCTGTCACAGAGAATGCACTGTACAATTTTCTCTCGGAAGAATATGTGCGAATACCACATTTTAAGGAAATACGGTGTTGCATAGTAAAGACAACCACAAATGAATTAAAAGTACTTAATCTGTAAGAGATGAAATCCCGAATTGTGCGAAATTAAATTGTTTTTCTTTTCATTTTTTTTCTTTTTTTCTTTCTTTTTTTTTTTTTTTTTTTTTTTTTTTTTGGTAAGAGAATAACTTTTATTTTTAAGCCTTTCTTTTTTTTTAATTTTTTTTTCATTCGATATAATTTATTTACATTTCAAATGATTTCCCCTTTTCTAGCCCCCCACTCCCCGAAAGTCCCGTAATGCGTTGTAATTCTATGTGCTTTGGTGTTGCCTATATGTATAAGCGTGTATCTTCCACAGAGTATGCACTGTACAATTTTCTCTCGGAAGAATACATCCGAATACCACATTTTAAGGAAATACAGTGTTGCAGAGTAAAGACAACCATGAATATATTAGAATTACTTAATCTGGACGAGAAGATATCCCACATTGTGCGAAATTATTTTGTTTTTCCTGATCAACACATAGTAACTCTATGTGCTTTGGTGTGCGTGTATGTCCAAGCGCATATCTTCCACAGAGAATGCACTGTACAGTTTTCTCTTAGAAGAATATGTGCAAATACGACATTTTAAAAAAATACAGTATTGCAGAGTAAAGACAACCACGAATGTATTAGAAATAGTTAATCGCAATGAGATGTAATCCCGAATTGTGCGAAATTATCTTGTTTTTCCTAAACAAAACGTTGTAACTCTATGTGCTTTGGTGTTGCGTGTATAACTAAGCGTGTATCTTCCACAGAGAATGCACTGTACAGTTTTTTCTCAGAAGAATATGTGCGAATACCACATTATAAGGAAATTCAGAGCTGCAGAGTAAAGACAACCAGGATCGTTTTAGAAATACGTAATCTGGATGAGAAGAAATTTCACTTTTTGGGAAATTATCTTGTTTTTCCTAAACAACACGTTGTAACTCTATGTTCTTCAGTAGTGCGTGTATGTTTATGCTTGTATCTTCCACAGAGAACTCATGGTACACTTTTCTCTTCGAAGAATATGTTCGAATACCACATTTTAAGGAAAAACAGTGTTGCAGAGTAAAGACAAACACGAATGTATTAGAAATACTTAATTGTGACTAAATGAAATCCCGCAGTTTGCGAAATTATCGTGTTTTTCCTTAACAACACGTGGTAAATCTATGTGCTTTGGTGGTGCGTGTATTTCTAAGCGTGTATCTTCCACAGAGAATGTACTGTACAATTTTTTCTCTGAAGAATATGTGCGAAGACCACATTTTAAAGAAATACAGTGTTGCAGAGTAAAGACAACCATGAATGATTTAGAAATACTTAATCTGGAAGAGAAGAAATACCTCATTTTGCAAAATTATCTTGTTTTTCCTAAACAACATGTAACTCTATGTGCTTTGGTGGTGCATGTATGACTAAGCGTATATCTTTCAGGGAGAATGCACTGTACAATTTTCTCTGGGAAGAATACGTGCACATACCACATTTTAAGGAAATACAGGGTTGCAGAGTAAAGACAACCATGGATGTTTTAGAAATACTTAATCGTGAGGAGAAGAAATCCCTCATTTTGAGAAATTCTCTTTTTTTCCTAATGAAACCATTGTACCTCTTTGTCTTTTGGTGTTGCGTGTATGTCTAAGCCTGTATTTTCCACAGAGAATGCACTGTACAATTTTATGTCTGAAGAATATGTGCGAATACCACATTTTACAGAAATAGAGTGTTGCAGAGTAAAGACAACCATGAATGTTTTAGAAATACTTACTTTGGACGAGAATACATCTCTCATTGTGAGAAATTATCTTGTTTTTCATAAACAACACGTTGTAACTCTATGTGCATTGGAGTTGGGTGTATGTCTAAGCATGTATCTTCCACAGAGAATGCACTGTACAGTTTTCTCTCAGAAGAATATGTGCAAATACCACATTTTAAGGAAATACAGTGTTGCAGAATAAAGACAACCACGAATGTATTAGAAATACTTAATCTGGATGAGAAGAAATCCCTCATTTTGCGAAATTATCTTGTTTTTCCTAAAAAACACTTTGTACCTCTATGTGCTTTCGTGTTGTGTGTATGTCTAAGCGTGTATCTTCCACAAAGAATGCACTGTACAAGTTTTCTCTTGAAAGAATATGTGAGAATACCATATTTTAAGGAAGTACAGTTTTTCAGAGTAAAGACCAGCACGAAAGTTGTAGAAATACTGAATCAGGACAAGAAGAAATCCCTCATGGTGCGAAATTATCTTGTTTTTCCTAAACAACATGTAGCTCGATTTGCTTTGGTGTTGTGTGTACCTCCAAGTGTGTATCTTCCACAGAGACTGCACTGTACAATTTTCTCTCTGAAAAGTATGTGCAAATACCACATTTTAAGGAAATACAGGGTTGCAAAGTAAAGACAAACATGAATGTTTTAGAAATACTTAATCTGGACTAGAAGAAATACCTCTTTTTGCGAAATTATCTTGTTTTTCCTAAACAATACGTTGTAACTCTATGTGCTTTGGTGTTGCGTGTATGCCTAAGCGTGTATCTTCCAAAGAGAATGCACTGTACAGTTTTCGCTCAGAAGAATATGTGCGAATACTACATTTTAAGGAAACAGAGTGTTGCATTGTAAAGACAACCACGAATATATTAGAAATAATTAATCGCGACTAGAAGAAATCCCACATTGTGCTAAATTATCTTGTTCTTCCTAAACAATACGTTGTAACTCTACGTGCTTTGGTGTTGCATGTATGTCTAAGCCTGTTTCTTCCACAGACAAGGCACTGTACAGTTTTCTCTCGAATGTATATGTGGGAATACCACATTTTAAGGCAATACAATGTTGCAGATTAAAGACAACCACGAATGTATTAGAAATACTTAATCTGGACGAGAAGAAATCCTGCATTGTGCGAAATAACCTTGTTTTTCCTAAACAACACGTTGTAAATCTATGTGCTTTGGTGCTGCCTGTATGTCTAAGCTTGTATCTTCCACAGGAATGCACTGTGCAAATTTCTCTCTTCAGAATATGGGCGAATACCACATTAAGGAAATACAGGGTAGCAGAGTAAATACAACAATGAATATTTTAGAAATACGTAATCTGGACGAAAAGAAATCCCTCATTTTGAGAAATTATCTTGTTTTTCTTAAACCACACATTGTAACTCTATGTGTTTTTGTGTTTCGTGTATATCTAAGCATGTATCTTCCTGAGAGAATGCACTGTAGAGTTTTCTCTTGAAAGTATATGTGCGAATACCACATTTTAAGGAAATACAGTGTTGCAGAGTAACGACAACCATGAATGTATTAGAAATACTTAATCTGGACGAGAAGAAATCCCTCATTTTGCGAAATTATCTTGTTTTTCCTAAGATACACGTTGTACCTCTATGTGCTTTCATGTTGTGTGTATGTCAAAGCATGCATCTTCCACAGAGAATAAACTGTAAAGTTTTCTCTTGAAATAATATGTGTGAATACCATATTTTCAGGAAGTACAGTGTTTCAGAATAAACACCAGCATGAAAGTTTTAGAAATACTGAATCAGGACAAGAAGAAATCCCTCTTTGTGCGAAATTATCTTGTTTTTCCTAAACAACACGTTGTAGCTCTATTTGCTTTGGGGTTGTGTGTATCTCCAAGTGTGTATCTTCCACAGAGAATGCACTGTACAATTTTCTCTCTGAAAAATATGTGCAAATACCACATTTTAAGGAAATACAGGGTTGCAGAGTAAAGACAAACATGAATGTTTTAGAAATACTTAATCTGGACTAGAAGAAATACCTCTTTTTGCGAAATTATCTTGTTTTTCCTAAACAACACATTGTAACTCTATGTGCTTTGGTGTTGCATGTATATCTAAGCGTGTATCTTCGACAAGGAATGCACTGTACAGTTTTCTCTCTGATAAATATGTGGGAATACCACATTTTAAGGAAATACATTGTTGCCGAGTAAAGACAGCCACAAATATATTAGAAATATTTAATCAAGACAAGAAGAAATCACGCATTGTGCGAAATTATCATTGTTGTTCCTAAACAACACGTTATAAAACTATTTGCTTTGGTGTTGCGTGTATGTCTAAGCATGTATCTTCCACAGAGAATGCTCTGTACAATTTTCTCTTGAAAGAATATGTGCGAATACCACATTGTAAGGAAACACAGGGTTGCAGAGTAAAGACAACCACGAATGTATTAGAAATCCTTAATCGCGAGGATAAGATTTCCTGCATTGTGCCAAATAATGATGTTTTTCCTAAACAGCACACTGTAACTGTATATGCTTTGGTGTTGCGAGTATGTCTAAGCATGTATCTTCCACCGAGAATGCACTGTACAATTTTCTCTCTGAAGAATATGTTCGAATACCACTTTTTAAGGAAATACAGTATTGCAGAGTAAATACAACCACGAATGTTTTAGAAATCCTTAATTGCAACAAGAAGAAATCACTCATTGTGCAAAATTATCTTGTTTTTCCTAAACAACACGTTGTAACTCTAGGTGCTTTGGTGTTACGTGTATGTTTAAGCGTGTATCTTCCACAGAGAATGCACTGTACAATTTTCTCTCTGATGAATATGTTCGAATACCACTTTTTAAGGAAATACAGTGTTGCAGAGTAGATACAACCACGAATGTTTTAGAAATGCTGAATCGCAACAAGAAGAAATCACTCATTGTGCGAAATTATCTTGTTTTTCCTAAACAACACGTTGTAACTCTATGTGCTTTGGTGTTGGGTGTATGTCAAAGCGTGTATCTTCCAAAGAGCATGAACTGTACAGTTTTCGCTCAGAAGAATATGTGCGAATACCACATTTTAAGGAAATACAGTTTTGCATTGTAAAGACAACCATGAATATATTAGAAATACTTAATCGCGACTAAAAGAAATCCCACATTGTGATAAATTATCTTGTTCTTCCTAAACTTCACATTATAACTCTATGTGCTTTGGTGTTGCATGTATGTCTAAGCGGGTATCTTCCACAGAGAATGCACTGTACAGTTTTCTCTCAGAAGAATATGTGCGAATATACATTTTAAGGAAATACAGTGTGACAGTGTAAAGACAACCACGAATATATTAGAAATACTAATCTGGAAGAGAAGTAATTTCTCATTTTGAGAAATTATCTTGTTTTTCCTAAACAACACGTTGTAACTCCATGTGCTTTAATGTTGCTTGTATGTCTAAGCGTGTAGCTTCCACAGAGAATGTACTGTACAATTTTTCTCTCGAAAGAATAAGTGTGAATACCTCATTTTAAAGAAATCCAGGGTTGCAGTGTAAAAACAACCACGAATGTTTTAGAAAGACTTTATCTGGACAAAAAGAAATCCCTCATTTTGTGAAATTATCTTGTTTTTCCTAAACAACGCATTGTAACTGTATGTGCTTTGGTATTTCGTCTATGTCTAAGCTTGTATCTTCCACAGAGAATGCATTGTACAGTTTTCTCTCGGAAGAATATGTGTGAAAACCACATTTTAAGGATAAGGGTTGCAGAGTAAAGACAACCATGAATGTATTAGAAATCATTAATCACGAGGAGAATTCCTGCATTATCCAAATAATCTTGTTTTTTTTAAACAACACGTTGTAACTGAATGTGCTTTGTTGTTGCAAATATGTCTAAGCATGTATCTTCCACAGAGAATGCACTGTACAAATTTCTCTCAGAAGAATATGTGCGAATACCACATGTTAAGGAAATACAGGGTAGCAGAGTAAAGACAAGCATGAATGTTTTAGAAATACTTAATCTGGACGAGAATAAATCCCTCATTTTGCAAAATTATCTTGTTTTTCCTAAACAACATGTTCTAACACTGTGTGCTTTGGTGTTGCGTGTATGTCTAAGCATGTTTCTTCCACAGAGAGTGCACTGTACATTTTTCTCTCGAAAGTATAAGTGTGAATAATACATTTTAAGGAAATGCAGTGTTGCAGAGTAAAGACAACCACGAATGTGGTAGAAATACTTAATCTGGACGGGAAGAAATCCCGCAATGTGCGAAATTATCTCATTTTTCCTAAACAACCCATTGTAACTCTGTGTGCTTTGGTGTTGCGTGTATGTCTAAGCGTGTATCTTCCACAGAGAATGCACTGTACAGTTTTCTCTTCGAAGAATATGTGCGAATACCACATTGTAAGGAAATACAGGGTTGCAGACTAAAGACAACCACGAATGTATTAGAAAACCTTAATCGCGAGGAAAAGAATTCATGCATTGTGCCAAATTATCTTGTTTTTCCTAAACAACACGTTGTTTTTGTATGTGCATTGGTGTTGTGAATATGTCTAAGTGTGTATCTTCCACAGAGAATGCACTGTACAGTTTTCTCTCGGAAGAATATGTTCGTTTACCACATTATAAGGGAATACAGGGTTGCAGAGTAAAGGCAAGGACTAATGTTTTAGAAATATGTAATCTGGACGAGAAGAAATTCCTCATTTTGAGAAATTATCTTGTTTTTCCTAACCAACACATTGTAACTCTATGTGCTTTGGTGGTGCGTGTATGTCTAAGTGTGTATCTTCAACAGAGAATGCACTGTACAATTTTCTCTCTGAAGAATATGTGCGAATACCACATTTTAAGGAAATACAGTGTTGCAGAGTAAAGACAACCATGAATATATTAGAAATATTTAATCTAGAGGAGAAGAAGTCCCACATTGTGCGAAATTATCTTGTTTTTCCTAAACAACACGTTGTAACTCTATGAGCATTGGTGTTGCCTGTATGTCTATGCGTGTATCTTCAACAGAGAATGCACTGTACAGTTTTCTCTCCAAAGAAAAAGTGGGAATACCACATTTTAGGGAAATACAGTGTTGCAGAGTAAAGACAACCATGATTGTATTAGAATTACTTAATCTGGACGAGAAGATATCCCGCATTGTGCATAATTATTTGTTTTTTCCTAATCAACACGTTGTAACACTATGTGCTTTTGTGTGCGTGTATGTCTAAGCGCGTATCTTCCACAGAGAATGCACTGTACAGTTTTCTCTTGGAAGAATATGTGCAAATATGACATTTTAAAAAAATACAGTGTGGCAGAGTACAGAGAACCACAAATGTATTAGAAATACAAAATCACGACGACATGAAATCCTGAATTGTGCGAAATTATCTTGTTTTTCCTAAAGAATATGATGTAACTCTATGTGCTTTGGGGTTGCCTATAAGTCTAAGCGTGTATCTTACACAGAGATTGGACTGTACAGTTTTTTTCTGAACTATATGTGTGAATAACACATTTAAACTGGACGAGAAGAAATCCCTCATTTTGCGAAATTATCTCGTATGTAATGTGTATGTCTAAGCGTGTATCTTCCACAGAGATTGCACTGTACAATTTTCTCTCAGAATAATATTGTGAATACCACATTTTAAGGAAATACAGGGTAGCAGAGTAAAGACAGCCACGAATGTTTTAAAAATACTTAATCTGAATGAGAAGAAATCCCTCATTTTGCGATATTATCTTGTTTGTCCTAAACAACACGTTGTAACTCTATGTGCTTTGGTGTTGCATGTATGTCTAAGCATGTATCTTCCACAGAGAAAGCACTGTACAGTTTTTTCTAAACTATTTGTGTGAACACCACATTTTAAGGAAATACAGTGTTGCAGAATAAAGACAACCACGAATGTATTAGAAATACTTAATAGCGACAGGGAAAAATCCTGCATTGTGCGAAATTATCTTGTTGTTCCTAAAGGACACGTTTTAACTCTATGACCTTTGGTGTTGCCTGTATGTCTAAGCGTGTATCTTCTACAGAGTATGCACTATATGATTTTCTCTTGGAAGAATAAGTGCGCATACCACATTTTAAGGAAATACAGTGTGACAGAGTAAAGACAACCGTGAATATATTAGTAATACTTAATCTGGGCAAGAAGAAATCCCTCATTTTGAGAAATCATCTTCTTTTTCCTAAACAACATGTTGTAAATCTTTGTGCTTTGGTGTTGCTTTTATGTCTAAGCAGGTGTCTTCCACGGAGAATGCACTGTTACGTTTTCTCTCAGAAGAACATGTGCGAATACATCATTGTAAGGAAATACAGTGTTGCAGAGTAAAGACAACTATGCTTGTTTTAGAAATACTTAATCTGGACAAGAAGAAATGCCTCATTTTGTGAAATTACCTTGTTTTTCCTAAACAACACGTTGTAACTCAATGTGTTTTGGTGCTGTGTGTATGTCTTAGCGTTTATCTTCCACAGAGAATGCACTGTACAGTTTTCTCTTGAGAGTATATGTGTGAATACCATTTTTAAAAGAAATACAGTGTTGCAGAGTAAAGACAACCAATAATATATTAGAAATACTTAATCTGGATGAGAAGAAATCCCGCATTTTGCGAACTTATCTTGTTTTTCCTAAACAATACGTTGTAACTATATGTGCTTTGGTGTTGCGTGTATGTCTAAGCGTGTATCTTCCACAGAGAATGCACTGTACAAATTTCTCTTTGAAGAATTTGTGTGAATACCACATATTAAGGAAAAACACGGTACCAGAGTAAAGACAACCATGAATGTTTTAAAAATACTTAATGTGGACGAGAAAAAATCCCTCATTTTGCTATATTATCTTCTTATACTTAAACAACATGGTGTAACTCTATGTGTTTTGATGTTACATGTATGTCTAAGCATGTATCTTCCACAGAGAATGCACTGTACAATTTCCTCTTGGAAGAATATGAGTGCATACCACATTTTAAGGAAATACAGTGTGACAGAGTAAAGACAACCATGAATATATTACTAATACTTAATCTGGGCAAGAAGAAATCCCTCATTTTGAGAAATCATCTTGTTTTTCCTAAACAACATGTTGTAACTCTTTGTGCTTTGGTGTTGTGTGCATGTCTAAGCGGGTGTCTTCCACGGAGAATGCACTGTACAGTTTTCTCTCAGATGAACATATGCAAATACATCATTTTAAGGAAATACAGTGTTGCAGAGTAAAGACAACTATGCTTGTTTTAGAAATACTTAATCTGGACAAGACGAAATGCCTCATTTTGTGAAATTACCTTGTTTTTCCTAAACAACACATTGTAACTCAATGTGTTTTGGTGTTGTGTGTATGTCTTAGCATTTATCTTCCACAGAGAATGCACTGTACAGTTTTCTCTTGAGAGTATATGTGTGAATACCATATTTAAAAGAAATACAGTGTTGCAGAGGAAAGACAACCAATAATATATTAGAAATAGTTAATCTGGATGAGAAGAAATCCCGCATTGTGCGAACTTATCTTGTTTTTCCTAAACAATACATTCTAACTCTATGTGCTTTGGTGTTGTGTGTATGTCTAAGCATCTAACTTCCAAAGAGAAAGCACTGTACAGTTTTCTTTTAGAACTATATGTGCGAATACCACATTTTAAGGAAATACAGTGTTGCAGAATAAAAACAACCACGAATGTATTAGAAATACTTAATAGAGTCAAGGAGAAATACCACATTTTGCGAAATTAACATGTTTTTCCTAAACAACACGTTGTAACTCTATGTGTATTTGTGTTGCATGTATGTCTAAGCGTGAATCTTCCACAGAGTATGGACTGTACAATTTTTTATTGGAATAATATGTGTGCATACCACATTTAAGGAAATACAGTGTTGCAGAGTAAAGACAACCAGGAATATATTAGATATACTTAATCACTACGAGAATAAATCCGGTATTGTTCAAAATTATCTTGTTTTTCCTAAACAACAGGTTGTAACTCTATATGCTTTTGTGTTGCGTGTATGTCTAAGCATGTATCTTCCACAGAGAATGCACTGTACAGTTTTCTCTCGGGAGTATGTGTGCAAATACCATATTTTAAAGAAATACAGTTTTGCAGAATAAAGACAACCACGAAATAATCAGCAATACTTAATCTGGACGAGAAGAAATCCCGCATTGTGCGAAATTATCTTGTTTTTCCTAAACAACACGTTATAATTCTATGTCATTCGGTGTTGCATGAATGCCTAATCGTTTACCTTCCACAGAGAATGCACACTACAGTTTTCTCTCGAAAGTATATGTGTGAATACCACATTTTAAGGAAATACAGTGTTGCAGAGTACAGACAACCACGAATGTATTAGAAATACTTAATCTGGACAAGAAGAAATCCTGCATTGTGCGAAATTATATTGTTTTTCCTACACAACATTTTGTAACTCTATGTGCTTAGCTGTTGCATGTATGTCTAAGCGTGTATCTTACATAGAGAATGCACTGTACATTTTTCTCTCGGAAGAATATGTGCGAATACCTAATTTTAAGGAAAAACAATGTTGCAGAGTAAAGACAACCACAAATATTTTAGAAATACTTAATCTGTTCTAGAAGAAATCCCTCATTTTGAGAAATTATCTTGTTTTTCCTAAACAACACGTTGTACCTCTGTGTGCTTTGGGGTTGCGTATATGTCTAAGCGTATATCTTCTACAGGGAATGCACTGGACAGTTTTCTCCACAAAGTATATGTGTGAATAACACATCTTAAAGAAATACAGTGTTGCACAGTAAAGACAGCCATGAATATTTTAGAAATACTTAATCTTGTTGAGAAGAAATCCCGCATTGTGTGAAATTATATTGTTTTTCCTAAACAATACGATGTAACTCTAAGTGCTTTGGTGGTGCGTGCATGTTTAAGTGTGTATCTTCCACAGAGAAAGCACTGTATATTTTTATCTTGGAAGAATATGTGCGAATACATCATTTTATGGAAATACAGGGCTGCAGAGTAAAGAAAACCATGCATGTTTTAGAAATACTTAATCTGGATGAGAAGAAATCCCTCATTTTGCAAAATTATCTTCTTTTTCCTAAACAACACATTGTAACTCAAAGTGATTTGGTGTTGCCTGTATGTCTAAGTGTGTATCTCCCACAGAGAATGTACTGTAGAGTTTTCTCTCGGGAATATATGTGCGAATACCGTATTTAAAAGATATACAGTATTGCAGAGCAAAGACAACCACGAATGTATTAGAAATATTTAATCTGGACGAGAAGAAATCCCTCAATTTGCAAAATTATTTTATTTTTCCTAAAAAACACGTTGTTACTCTATGTGCTTTGGTGTTGCATGTATGTCTAAGCGTTGATCTTCCACAGAGAATGCTCTGTACAGTTTTCTCTTGAAAGTACATGTGTGAATACCACATTTTAAGGAAATACAGAGTTGCAGAGTAAAGACAACCATGAATATATGAGAAATACTTAATCTGGAGGAGAAGAAATCCCGCATTTTGGGAAATTATCTTGTTTTTCCTAAACAACACGTGGTAACTCTATGTGTTTTGGTGCTGCTTATATATCTAAGCGTGTATCTTCCACAGAGAATGCACTGTACAATTTTCTCTTCGAAGAATATGAGCCCATACCATATTTTAAGAAAATACAGTGTTGCATAGTAAAGACAACCACGAATATATTAGAAATACTTAATCTGGACAAGAAGAAATTGTGCTTTGTGTGAACTTATCTTGTTTTTCCTAAAAAACACTTTGTAACTATATGGGCATTGGTGTTGCGTGTATGTCTAAGTGTGTATCTTCCACAGAGAATGCAATGTACAGTTTTCTCTCGGAAGAATATGTGGGAATACCACATTTTAAGGAAATACATTGTTGCAGAGTAAAAACAACCACAAATATATTAGAATTACTTAATATAAACGAGAAGATATCCCACATTGTGCGAAATTATCTGGTTTTTCCTAATCAACACATTCTAACACTATGTGCTTTGGTGTGCGTGTATGTCTAAGCGCTTACCATCCACAGAGAATGCACTGTACAGTTTTCTCTTGGAAGAATATCTGCAGATACCACATTTTAACGTATATAGTGTTGCAGAGTAAAGACAACAACAAATGTATTAGAAATACTTAATCGCGACAAGAAGAAATCCTGCATTGTGCGAAATTATCTTGTTTTTAATAAAGAACATGATGTAACTCTATGTGCTTTGGTGTTGTCTGTAAGTCTAAGCCTGTATCTTACACAGAGATTGGACTGTACAGTTTTTTTTCTGAACTATATGTGCGAATAACACATTTTAATGAAATACAGTGTGGCAGAGTAAAGACAACCACGAAAGTTTTAGAAATACTTAATCTGGAAGAGAAGAAATCCCTCATTTTGTGAAATTATCTTTTTTTCCTTAATAACATGTTGTAACTCTGTTTGCTTTGGTGTTGCATGTATGTCTAAGCTTGTATCTTACACAAAGAATGCACTCTACAATTTTCTCTCTGAAAAATATGTGTGAATACCACATTCTAAGGAAATACAGCGCTGCAGAATAAAGACAAACATGAAAGTTTTAGAAATATTTAATCTGGACATGAAAATTCCCTCATTTTGTGAAATTATCTCCTATGCCTAAGCATCACGTTGTAACTCTATGTGCTTTGGTGTTGTGTGTATGGCTAAGCATGTATCTTCCACAGAGAATGCACTATACAGTTTTCTTTCAGAACTATATGTGCGAATAACACATTTTAAGGAAATACAGTGTTGCAGAATAAAGAAAACCGTGAATGTATTAGAAATACTTAATAGCAATGAGAAGAAATCCAGCATTATAAGAAATTATCTTGTTTTTCCTAAATAACACATTGTAACTCTATGTGCTTTGGTGTTGCGTGTGTGTCTAAGCGTGTAACTTCCACAGAGAATGCCCGGTACAATTTTCTCTCAAAAGATTATTTGTGAATACCACATTTTAAGGAAATACAGGATTGCAGATTCAAGACAGCCACAAGTGTTTTAGAAATACTTAATCTGGACGAGAAGAAATCCCTCATTTGCGAAATTATCTCGTTACTCCTAAACAACGTGTTGTAACTCTATGTGCTTTGGTGTTGTATATATGTCTAAGAATGTATCTTCCACAGAGAATGCCCTGTACAGTTTTCTCTAGGAAGAATATGTGCGAATACCACATTTTAAGGAAATACAGTGCTGCAGGGTAAAGACAACCATGAATGTATTAGAAATACTTAATCTGGATGGTATGAAATCCCGCATTGTGCAAAATTATTTTTTTTTCCTAAACAACACGTTGTAACTTTATGTGCTTTGGTGTTGCGTGTATGTCTAAGCATGTATATTCTACAGAGTATGCACTGTAGAGTTTACTCTCGGAAGAATATGTGCAAATACCACATTTTAAGGAATTACAGTGTTGCAGAGTAAAGACAACCATGAATGTTTTAGAAATACTTAATCTGGACGAGATGAAATCCCTCATTTTGCGAAATTATCTCATATTCCTAAGCAACATGTTTTAACTCTATGTGCTTTTGTGTTGTGTGCATGTCTAATCGTGTATCTTCCACAGAGAATGCACTGTACAGATTTCTTTCAGAACTACATGTGCGAATAACACATTTTAAGGAAATACAGTGTTGCAGAATAAAGAAAACCATGAATGTATTAGAAATACTTAATATCAATGAGAAGAAATCCAGGTTTATACGAAATTATCTTGTTTTTCCTAAACAACAAGTTGTAACTCTATGTGCTTTGATGATGGATGTATGTCTAAGTGTGTTTCTTCCAGAAAGAATGCACTGTAGAGTTTTTTTTTTCTGAACTATATGTGTGAATACCACATTTTAAGGAAATACAGTGTAGCAGAGTAAAGACAACCAAAAATGTATTAGAAATACTTAATCTGGACGAGAAGAAATCAGTCATTTTGCGAAATTATCTTGTTTTTCCTACACAACATTTTGTAACTCTATGTGCTTTGCTGTTGCATGTATGTCTAAGCTTGTATCTTCCACAGAGAATGCACTCTACCATTTTCTCTCTGAAAAATATGTCCGAATACCACATTTTAAGGAAATACAGTATTGCATAGTAAAGACAACCACAAATGTATTAGAAATACATAATCGGGAAGAGATGAAATCCCGCATTGTGCGAAATTATCTTGTTTTACCTAAACAACACGTTGTAACTCTATGTGATTTGGTGTTGTGTGTATGTCTAAGCGTGTATCTTCCACAGAGTATGCAATGTACAGTTTTCTCTCGGAAGAATATGTGTGAATACCACATTTTAAGGAAATACAGTGTTGCAGGATAAAAACAAGCACAGAAGTATTAGAAATACTTAATCTTGACAAGAAGAAATCCCTCATTGTGAGAAATTATCGTATTTTTCCAAAACAACATGGTGTAACTGTAAGTGCTTTGGTTTTGGGTGTATGTCTAAGCTTATATTTTCCACAGACAATGCACTGTACTGTTTTCTCTCAAAAGTATAAGTGCGAATACCACATTTGAAGGAAGTACACGGTGCCACAGTAATGACAACAATGAATATTTTAGAAATACTTAATCTGGACTAGAAGAAATCCTTCAATTTGCGTAATTATCTTGTTTTTCCTAAACAACACGTTGTAACTCTATGTGCTTTAGTGTTGCATGTATGTCTAAGCATGTATCTTCCACAGAGTATGCACTGTACAGTTTTCTCTCAGGAGACTATGTGTGAATACCACATCTTAAGGAAATAAAGAATTGCAGAGTAAACACAACCATGAATGTTTTAGAAATACTAATCTGGACTAGAAGAAATACCTTATTTTGTGAAATTATCCTATTTTTCCTAAACAACATGTTGTAACTCAATGTTCTTTCGTGGTGCATGTATGACTAAGCGTTTATCTTTCCCAGAGAATGCACTGTACAATTTTCTCTCAGAAGAATATGTGCACATAACACCTTTTAAGGAAATACAGGGTTGCAGAGTAAAGAAAACTATGAATGTCTTAGAAATACTTAATCTGGACGAGAAGAAATCCCTCATTTCGCGAAATTATCTTGTTTTTCCTAAACAACACGTTGTAACTCTATGTGCTTTGGTGGTGCTTGTATGTCTAATCGTGTATCCTCCACAGAGAATGCACTGTACAATTTCCTCTCTGAAGTATAAGTGTGAATACCACCTTTTAAGGAAATACAGTGTTGCAGAGTAAAGACAACCAAGAATGTATAAGTAATACCTAAGAGAACGAAAAGAAATCCGGCATGGTGCGAAATTATCTTGTTTTCCTAAACAACACGTAACTATATGTGCTTTGATGTTGCGTGTATGCCTAACATTATATCTTCCACAGAGAATGCACTGCACTGTACAATGTTCTCTCAAAGGTATATGTGAGAAAAGAACATTTAAAGGAAATACAGTGTTGCAGATTAAAGACAACCACGAATGTATTAGAAATACTTGATCTGGACGAGAAAAAATCCCACATTGTGCGAAATTATCTTGTTTTTCCTAAACAACTCGTTGTAAATCTATGTGCTTTGGTGCTGCCTGTATGTCTAAGCTTGTATCTTCCACAGGAATGCACTGTGCAATTTTCTCTCTGAAGAATATGTGCGAATACCACATTTTAAAGAAATACAGGGTAGCAGAGTAAAGACAACCACGAATATTTTAGAAATACTTAATCTGGACGAGAAGAAATCCCTCATTTTTCGAAATTACCTTGTTTTTCTTAAACCACACATTGTAACTCTATGTGTTTTCGTGTTGTGTGTATGTCTAAGCATGTATCTTCCCCAGAGAATACACTGTAGAGTTTTCCCTTGAAATTATATGTGCGAATACCACATTTAAAGAAAATACAGTGTTGCAGAGTGAAGACAACCAGGAATTTATTAGAAATACTTAATCTGGACAAGAAGTAACCCCGCATTGTGTGAAATTATCTTGTTTTTCCTAAACAACACATTGGAACTCTATGTGCTTTGCTGTTACATGTATGTCTAAATGGTTATCTGGTTTTTGCTAAACAACACGTTGTAACTTTATGTGCATTGTTGCTGCATGTTTGTCTAAGTGTGTATCTTCCACAAAGAAATCACCATACAATTTTCTCTGGGAAGAATATGTGCGAATACCCCATTTTAAGGACATACAGTGTTTCAGAGTAAAGACAACCACGAATGTATTAGAAATACCTAACTGGACGAAAAGAAATCGTGCATTGTGCGAAATTATCTTGTTTTTCCTAAACAACACGGAACTAAATGTGCTTTGGTGTTGCGTGTATGTCTAAGCGTGTATCTTTCACAGAGAATGCACTGTATAGATTTCTCTCTGAAGAATATGTGTGGATAGCACATTTTAAGGAAATACAGGGTTGCAGAATAAAGACAAACACGGATGAATTAGAAATACTTAATCTTGACGAGAAGAAATCCCTCATTGTGCGAAATTATCTTGTTTTTCCAAAACAACATGGTGTAACTGTAAGTGCTTTGGTGTTGCGTGTATGTCTAAGCTTATATCTTCCACAGAGAATGCACTGTACTGTTTTCTCTCGAAAGTATAAGTGCGAATACCACATTTGAAGGAAGTACAGGGTGGCAGAGTAAAGAGAACCATGAATGTTATAGAAATACGTAATCTGAACAAGAAGAAATCCCTCATTGTGCGAAATTATCTTGTTTTTCCCAAACAACACGTTGTAACTCTATGTGTTTTGGTGTTGCATGTATGTCTAAGGTTGTGTCTTCCAATTAGAAGGAATGGATATGTGCAAATACCACATTTTAAGGAAATACAGTGTTGCAGATTAAAGACAACCACGAATGTATTAGAAATACTTAATCTGGAAGAGAAGAAATCCTGCATTGTGCTAAATTATCTTATTTTTCCTAAACAACACATTGTAACTCTATGTGCTTTGGTGTTGCGTGTATGTCTAAGCATGTATCTTCCACAGAGAATGCACTGTACAATTTTCTCTCTGAAGAATATGTGCGAATACCACATTTTAAGGAAATACAGGGTTGCAGAGGAAAGACAACCACAAATGTTTTAGAAATACTTAATCGTGATCACAAGAAATCACTCATTGAGCGATTTTATCCTGCTTTTCCTAAACAGCACGTTGTAACACTATGTGCTTTGGTGTAGCGTTTATGGCTAAGCGTATATATTCCAAAGATAATGCACTGTACAGTTTTCTCTCGGGAGTATATGTGTGAATACCATTTTTTAAGGAAATACAGTGTTGCAGCATAAAGACAACCACGAATTTATTAGAAATACTTAATGTGGGCGAAAAGAAATTGAGCAGTATGTGAAATTATCTTGTTTTTCCTAAACAACACATTATAACTCTATGTGCTTTGGTAGTGCATGTATGTCTAAGCATGTATCTTCCACAGAGAATGCACTGTACAATTTTCTCTCTGAAGAATATGTGCGAATACCATATTTTACGGAAATACAGTGTTGCAGAGTAAAGACAAACACGAATGTATTAGAAATACTTAATCTGGATGAGGAGAAATCCTGTATTGTGGGAAATTATCTTGTTTTTTCCAAACTTCAATTTGTAAATCTATGTCCTTTGGTGTTGCGTGTATGTCTAAGGGTATATCTTCCCCAGAGTATGCACTGTACAGTTTTCTCTGGGGGGTATTTGTGCGAATACCATATCTTAAGGAATTACAGTGTTGCAGAGTAGAGACAACCATGAATGATTTAGAAATACTTAATCTGTACTAGAAGAAATGCTTCAATTTGCATAATTATCTTGTTTTTCCTAAACAGCACGTTGTAACTCTGTGTTTTAGTGTTGCGTGTATGTCTAAGCCTGTATCTTCCACAGAGAGTGAACTATACAATTTTCTCTCTGAAGAATATGTGTGAATGCCACCTTTTAAGGAAATACAGTGTTTCAGAGTAAAGACAACCTCGAATGTATTAGAAATACCTAACTGGACGAAAAGAAAGCACGCATGGTGTGAAATTTTTTTGTTTTTCCTAAACAACACGTAACTATATGTGCTTTGGTGTTGCGTGTATTTTTAACAGTCTATCTTCCACAGAGAATGCACTGCAATGTACAGTTTTCTCTCAAAAGTATATGTGAGAATACAACATTTAAAAGAAATACAGTGTTGTAGATTAAAGACAACCATGAATGTATTAGAAATACTTAATCAGGACGAGAAGAAATCCCGCATTGTGCGAAATTAACTTGTTTTTCCTAAACAACACGTTGAAACCCTATGTGCTTTTGTGTTGCGTGTATGTTAAGCTTGTGTCTTCCAAAGAGAAGGATCTGTAAAGTTTTCTCTCGAATGTATATGTGCAAATACCACATTTTAAGGAAATACAGTGTTGTAGATTAAAGACAACCACAAATGTATTAGAAATACTTAATCTGGAAGAGAAGAAATCCTGCATTGTGCGAAATTATCTTGTTTTGCCTAAACAACTCGTTGTAAATCTATGTGCTTTGGTGCTACCTGTATGTCTAAGCTTGCATCTTCCACAGGAATGCACTGTGCAATTTTCTCTCTGAAGAAAATGTGTGAATACCACATTTTAAAGTAATACAGGGTAGCAGAGTAAAGACAACCACGGATATTTTAGAAATACTTAATCTGGACAAGAAGAAATCCCTCATTTTGCGAAATTACCTTGTTTTTCTTAAACCACACATTGTAACTCTATGTGTTTTCGTGTTGCGTGTATGTCTAAGAATGTATCTTCCCCAGAGAATACACTGGAGAGTTTTCTCTTGAAAGTATAAGTGTGAATACCACATTTTAAGGAAATACAGTGTTGCAGAGTAAAGACAACCACGAATGTATTAGAAATCCTTAATCTGGACAAGAAGTAATCCCACATTGTGCGAATTTATCTTGTTTTTCCTAAACAACACATTGGAACTCTATGTGCTTTATTGTTACATGTATGTCTAAATGTGTATCTGGTTTTTTGCTAAACAGCACGTTGTAACTCTATGTGCTTTGTTGTTGCGTATTTGTCTAAGTGTGTATCTTCCAAAGAGAAATCACCATACAATTTTCTCTCGGAAGAATATGTGTGAATACCCCATTTTAAGGAAATACAGTGTTTCAAAGTAAAGACAACCACGAATGTATTAGAAATACCAAACTGGATGAAAAGAAATCGTGCATTGTGTGAAATTATCTTGTTTTTCCTAAAGAACACGTAACTATATGTGCTTTGGTGTTGCGTGTATGTCTAAGCGTGTATCTTCCACAGAGAATGCACTGTATGTTTTTCTCTCGGAAGAATATTTGTGAATACCACATTTTAAGGAAATACAGGGTTGCAGAATAAAGACAAACACGGATGTATTAGAAATACTTAATCTTGACAAGAAGAAATCCCTCATTGTGCAAAATTATCTTGTTTTTCCAAAATAACATGGTGAAACTGTAAGTGCTTTGGTGTTACGTGTATGTCAAGGCTTATATCTTCCACAGAGAATGCACTGTACTGTTTTCTCTTGAAAGTATAAGTGCGAATACCACATTTGAAGGAAGTACAGGGTGGCAGAGTAAAGACAACCATGAATGTTTTAGAAATACTTAATCTGAACAAGAAGAAACCCCTTATTGTGCGAAATTCTCTTCTTTTTCCTAAACAACACGTTGTAACTCTATATGCTTTGGTGTTGTGTGTATGTCTAAGCATGTATCTTCCACAGAGAATGCACTGTACAATTTTCTCTCAGAAGAATATGTGCGCATACCATCTTTTAAGGAAATACAGTGTTGCAGACTAAAGACAACAACGAATGTATTAGAAATACTAAATCTGGACTAGAAGAAATCTCGCGTTTTGCGAAATTATCTTGTTTTTCCTAAACAACACGTTGTAACTCTATGTGCTTAGGTGTTGCGTGTATGTATAAATTTGTTTCTTCCACAGAGAATGCACTATACAATTTTCTCTCTGAAGAATATGTGTGAATACCACATTTTAAGGAAATACAAGGTTGTAGAGTAAAGACAACCACAAATGTTTTAGAAACACTTAATCGCGATCACAAGAAATCACTCATTGAGCGATTTTATCCTGTTTTTCCTAAACAGCACGGTATAACACTATGTGCTTTGGTGTACCGTTTATGGCTAAGCGTATATATTCCAAAGATAATGCACTGTACAGTTTTCTCTCGGGAGTATATATGTGAATACCATTTTTTAAGGAAATACAGTGTTGCAGAGTAAAGACAACCACGAATTTATTAGAAATACTTAATGTGGACGAAAAGAAATTGAGCATTGTGTGAAATTATCTTGGTTTTCCTAAACAACACGTTGTATCTCTATGTGCTTTGGTCTTGCGTGTATGGCTAAGCGTGTATCTTCCACAGAGAATGCACTGTACAATTTTTCTAGGAAGAATATGTGAGCATACCACCTATTAAGGAAATACATGTTTGCCGAGAAAAGACAAACATGAATGTTTTAGAAATACTTAATCTGGATGAGAAGAAATCCCTTATTTTACAAAATTATCTTGTTTTTCCTAAAACACACGTTGTAACTCTATGTGCTTTGCGGTTGCGTGTATGTCTAAGCATGTAACTTCCCCAGAGAATTCACTGTACAGTTTTCTCTCGGAAGACTATGTGCGAATACCAAATTTTTTGAAAATACAGGGTTGCAGAGTAAAGACAACCACAAATGTTTAAGAAATACTTAATCTGGACGAGAAGAAATCCCTCACTTTGTGAAAATATCTTGTTTTTCCTAAACAACGCGTTATAACTCTCTGTGCATTGGTGGTACATGTATGTCTAAGCATGTATCTTCCACAGAGAATGCACTGTACAATTTTCTCTCTGAAGAATATGAGCGAAGACCACATTTTAAGGAAATACAGGGTTGCAGAGTAAAGACATCATGAATATTTTAGACAATCTTAATCTGGAGGGGAAGACATCCCTCATTTTGCGAAGTTATCTTGTTTTTCCTAAACAACAAGTAGGAACTCTATGGGCTTTGGTCTTGCGTGTATGTCTAAGCGTGTATCTTCCACAGAGAATGCACTGTACAGTTTTCTCTCTGAAGAATATGTGCTAATACCACAGTTTATGGAAATACAGGGTTGCAGAGTAAAGACAAACACGAATGTATTAGAAATACTTAATCTGGACAAGGAGAAATCACGTATTGTGCGAAATTATCTTGCTTTTTCTAAACTTCAGTTTGTAAATCTATGTGCTTTGGTGTTGTGTGTATGTCTAAGGGTATATCTTCCACAGAGAATGCACTGTACAGTTTTCTTTGGGGGGTATTTGTGCGAATACCATATTTTAAGGAAATACAGTGTTGCAGAGTAAAGACAACCATGAATGATTTACAAATAATCTGGACTAGAAGAAATCCTTCAATTTGCGTAATTATCTTGTTTTTCCTAAACAACTCATTGTAACTTTATGTGCTTTGGTCTTGGGTGTATGTCTAAGCGTGGATCTTCAACAGAGAATGCACTGCACAGTTTTCTCTCAGAAGAATATGTGCGAATACCACATTTTAAGGAAATACAGTGTGGCAGAGTAAAGACAACAACGAATATATTAGAAATACGTAATCTGGATGAAAAGATATCCCTCATTTTAAAACATTATCTTGTTTTTCCTAAACAACACTTTGTAACTCTATGTATTTTTGGTATTGGGTGTATGTCTAAGCTTTTATCTTCCACGGAGAATGCACTGTACACTTTTTTCTCAGAAGAATAGGTGCGAATACCACATTTTAAGGAAATGCATGGTTGCAGAGTAAAGACAACCACGAATGTTTTAGAAATACTTAATCTGGATGAGAAGAAATCCCTCACTTTGAGACATTATCTTGCTTTTCCTAAACAACTCGCTGTAACTTTATGTACTTTGGTGTTGGGTGTATGTCTAAGCGTGGATCTTCAACAGAGAATGCACTGTACAGTTTTCTCTCCTAAGAATATGTGTGAATACCATATTTTCAGGAAATAAAGTGTTGCAGAATAAAGACAACCATGAATATATTAGAAATACGTAATCACAACGAGAAGAAATCCCACATTGTGCGAAATTATCTTGTTATTCCTAAACAAAATGTAGTAAATCTATGTGCTTTGGTGTTGCGTGTATGTCTAAGAGTGTATCTTCCACAGAGAATGCACTCTACAATTTTCTCTCAGAAGAATATGTGCGAATACCTCATTTTAAGGAAATACAAGGTTGCAGAGTAAAGACAACCATGAATGTTTTAGAAACATTT
Organism: Apodemus sylvaticus; assembly: GCF_947179515.1. Taxonomy (NCBI): domain Eukaryota; kingdom Metazoa; phylum Chordata; class Mammalia; order Rodentia; family Muridae; genus Apodemus; species Apodemus sylvaticus. The sequence goes on from NC_067485.1 coordinate 6,453,522, forward strand.
AATCTGGACGAGAAGAAATGCCTCATTTGGGGAAATTATCTTTTTTTTTCTATACCACACGTTATTACTATATGTTCTTTGGTGTTGCGTGTATGTCTAAGCATGTATCTTCCACAGAGAATGCACTATACAGTTTTATCTTGGAGGAATATGTGCGAATACCACATTGTAAGGAAATACAGGGTTGCAGAGTAAAGACAACCACGAATGTATTAGAAATCCTTAATCGCGAGGAGAAGAATTCCTGCTTTGTCACAAATTTTCTTGTATTTCCTAAAAAACACATTGTAACTGTATGGGCTTTGATGTTTCCAGTATGTCTAAGCATGTATCTTCCACATAAAATGCACGGTACAGTTTTATCTCACTGGAATATGTGCAAATACCACATTTTCAGGGAATACAGGGTTGCAGAGTTAAGACAAGGATGAATGTTTTAGAAATACGTAATTTGGACGAGAAGAAATCCCTCATTTTGCGAAGTTATCTAGTTTTTCCTAAACAACACGTTGTAACTCTATGTGCTTTGGTGTTGCCTGTATGTCTAAGCATGTATTTTCAACAGAGAATGCACTGTACAGTTTTCTCTCTGAACAATATGTGCGAATACCACATTTTAAGGAAATACAGGGTTGCAGAGTAAAGACAACCACGAATGTATTAGAAATACATAATCTGGATGAGAAGAATTCCCATGTCGTGTGAAATTATCTTTTTTTTTTTCTAACCAACACGTTTTAACATGTTTTATGTGCTTTGGTTTTGCTTGTGTGTCTAAGCTTGTATTTTTACAGAGAATGCACTGTACAATTTTCTCTAGGAGGAATATGTGCGAAAACCAAATTTTAAGGAAATACAGAGTTGCAGAGTAATGATAACCACGAATGTTTTAGAAATACTTAATGTGGACGAGAAAAAATCCCTCATTTTGAGAAATTATCTTGTTTTTCCTAAACAACACGTTGTAACTATAAGTGCTTTGGTGTTGCAGGTATATCTAAGCGTGTATCTTCAACAGAGAATGCACTGTACAATTTTCTGTCTGAAGAATATGTGCGAATACCACATTTATAGAAATACAGTGTTGCAGATTAAAAGCAACCATGTATGTTTTAGAAATACGTAATCTTGACAGAAAGAAATCTCTCATTTTTCAAAATTATCTTCTTTTTCCTAAAGAACACGTTGTAACTCTATGTGCTTTGGTGTTGCGTGTATGTCTAAGCATGTATCTTCTACAGAGTATGCACTGTACAGTTTTCTCTCAGAAGACTATGTGCGAATAAAACATTTTAAGGAAAAAAGTGGTTGCAGAGTAAAAACAACCACGAATGATTTAGAAATACTTAACGTGGACGAGAAGAAATCCCTCATTTTGCGAAATTATCTTCTTTTTCCTAAACAACCCGTGGTAACTCTATGTGCTTTGGTGTTGTGTGTATATCTAAGCGTGTATCTTCCACAGAGAATGCACTGTACAGTTTTCTCTCAGAAGAATATGTGTGCATACCATCTTTTAAGGAAATACAGTGTTGCAGATTAAAGACAACAACGAATGTATTAGAAATTCTTAATCTGGACGAGAAGAAATCCTGCACTGTGTGAAATTATCTTGTTTTTCCTAAACAACACGTTGTAACTCTATATGCTTTGGTGTTGCGTGTATGTCTAAGCTTGTTTCTTCCACAGAGAAGGCACTGTACAGTTTTCTCTCAAATGTATATGTGCAAATACCACATTTTAAGGAAATACAGTGTTGCAGATTAAAGACAAACAGGAATGTATTAGAAATACTTAATCTGGACGAGAAGAAATCCTGCATTGTGCAAAATAATCTTATTTTTCCTAAACAACTCGTTGTAAATCTATGCTTTGGTGATGCCTCTATGTCTAAGCTTGTATCTTCTACAGGAATGCACAGTGCAATTTTCTCTCTGAAGAATATGTGCAAATACCACATTTTAAAGAAATACAGGGTAGCAGAGTAAAGACAACCACGAATATTTTAGAAATACGTAATCTGGACGAGAAGAAATCCCTCATTTTGCGAAATTACCTTGTTTTTCTTAAACCACACATTGTAACTCTATGTCTTTTTGTGTTGTGTGTATGTCTAAGCATGTATCTTCCCCAGAGAATACACTGTAGAGTTTTCTCTTGAAAGTATATGTGCGAATACCACATTTTAAAGAAATACAGTGTTACAGAGTAAAGACAACCAGAAATTTATTAGAAATACTTAATCTGGACAAGAAGTAATCCCGCATTGTGTGAAATTATCTTGTTTTTCCTAAACAACACATTGGAACTCTATGTGCTTTGCTGTTACAGGTATGTCTAAATGGTTATCTGGTTTTTGCTAAACAACACGTTGTAACTCTATGTGCTTTGTTGTTGTGTGTTTGTCTAAGTGTGTATCTTCCACAGAGAAATCATCGTACAATTTTCTCTAGGAAGAATATGTGCGAATACCCCATTTTAAGGAAATACAGTGTTTCAGAGTAAAGACAACCATGAATGTATTAGAAATACCTAACTGGATGAAAAGAAATCATGCATTGTGCGAAATTATCTTGTTTTTCCTAAACAACACGCAACTATATGTGCTTTGGTGTTGCATGTATGTCTAAGCGTATATCTTCCACAGAGAATGCACTGTATAGTTTTCTCTCGGAAGAATATGAGTGAATACCACATTTTAAGGAAATACAGGGTTGCAGAATAAACACAAACATGGATGTATTAGAAATACTTAATCTTCACAAGAAGAAATCCCTCATTGTGCGAAATTATCTTGTTTTTCCAAAACAACATGGTGTAACTGTAAGTGCTTTGGTGTTGCGTGTATGTCTAAGCTTATATCTTCCACAGAGAATGCACTGTACTGCTTTCTCTCGAAAGTATAAGTGCGAATACCACATTTGAAGGAAGTACAGGGTGGCAGAGTAAAGACAACCATGAATGTTATAGAAATACTTAATCTGAACGAGAAGAAATCCCTCATTGTGTGAAATTATCTTGTTTTTCCTAAACAACACATTGTAACTCTATGTGCTTTGGTGTTGTGTGTATGTCGAAGCGTGTATCTCCCACAGAGAATGCACTGTACAATTTTCTCTCTGAAGAATATGTGTGAATACCACCTTTTAAAGAAATACAGTGTTGAAGAGTAAAGACAAAGACAAATGTATTAGAAATACTTAATTGCGACTAAAAGAAATCCAGCATCGTGTGAAATTATCGTGTTTTTCCTTAACAATACGTGGTATATCTATGTGCTTTTGTGTTGCGTGTATGTCTAAGCATGTATTCTCCACAGAGAATGCACTGTAAAGTTTTATCTCGATTATATGAGCGAATACGATATTTTAAGGAAATACAGTGTTGCAGAGTAAAGACAACCACGAATGTATTAGAAATACTTAATCTGGACGAGAAGAAATCCCGCATTGTGCGAAATTATCTTGTTTTTCCTAAACAACACGGTGTTACTCTATGTGATTTGGTGTTGCCTGTATATCTAAACATGTATCTTGCACAGAGAATGCACTGTACAATTTTCTCTCTGAAGAATATGTGTGAATACCACATTTAAGGAAGTACAGGGATGCAGAGTAAAAACAACTATGAATGTTTTAGAAATACTTAATCTGAACAAGAAGAAATTCCTCCTTGTGCGAAATTATCTTGTTTTTCCTAAAAAACATGTTGTAACTCTATGTGCTTTGGGGTTGCGTGTATATCTAAGCATGTAACTTCCCCAGAGAATTCACTGTACAGTTTTCTCTCGGAAGACTATGTGTGAATACCAAATTTTTAGAAAATACAGGGTTGGAGAGTAAAGACAACCACAAATGTTTAAGAAATACTTAATCTGGACGAGAAGAAATCCCTCACTTTGTGAAATTATCTTGTTTTTCCTAAACAACACGTTATAACTCTATGTGCTTTGGTGGTGCATGTATGTCTAAGCATGTATCTTCCACAGAGAATGCATTGTACAGTTTTCTCTCTGAAGAATATGTGCGAAGACCACATTTTAAGGAAATACAGTGTTGCAGAGTAAAGACATCATGAATATTTTAGACAATCTTAATCTGGAGGGGAAGAAATCCCTCATTTTGCGAAGTTATCTTGTTTTTCCTAAACAGCAAGTAGTAACTCTATGGGCTTTGGTCTTGCGTGTATGTCTAAGCGTGTATCTTCCACAGAGAATGCACTGTACAGTTTTCTCTCTGAAGAATATGTGCTAATACCACAGTTTATGGAAATACAGGGTTGCAGAGTAAAGACAAACACGAATGTATTAGAAATACTTAATCTGGACGAGGAGAAATCATGTATTGTGTGAAATTATCTTGTTTTTTCTAAACTTCAGTTTGTAAATCTATGTGCTTTAGTGTTGTGTGTATGTCTAAGGGTATATCTTCCACAGAGAATGCACTGTACAGTTTTCTTGGGGGGGGGGTATTTGTGCGAATACCATATTTTAAGGAAACACAGTGTTGCAGAGTAAAGACAACCATGAATGATTTAGAAATACTTAATCTGGACTAGAAGAAATCCTTCAATTTGCATAATTATCTTGTTTTTCCTTAACAACTCATTGTAACTTTATGTGCTTTGGTGTTGGGTGTATGTCTAAGCATGGATCTTCAACAGAGAATGCACTGTACAGTTTTCTCTCAGAAGAATATGTGCGAATACCACATTTTAAGGAAATACAGTGTGGCAGAGTAAAGACAACAACGAATATATTAGAAATACGTAATCTGGACGAAAAGATATCCCTCATTTTAAAAAATTATCTTGTTTTTCCTAAACAACACTTTGTAACTCTATGTATTTTTGATGTTGCGTGTATTTCTAAGCTTTTATCTTCTACAGAGAATGCACTGTACACTTTTTTCTCAGAAGAAGAGGTGTGAATACCACATTTTACAGAAATACATGGTTGCAGAGTAAAGACAACCACGAATGTTTTAGAAATACTTAATCTGGATGAGAAGAAATCCCTTACTTTGAGACATTATCTTGTTTTTCCTAAACAACTCGTTGTAACTTTATGTACTTTGGTGTTGGGTGTATGTCTAAGTGTGGATCTTCAACAGAGAATGCACTGTACAGTTTTCTCTCCTAAGAATATGTGTGAATACCTTATTTTCAGGAAATACATGGTTGCAGAATAAAGACAACCACGAATGTATTAGAAATACGTAATCACAACGAGAAGAAATCCCACATTTGTGAAATTATCTTGTTATTCCTAAACAACATGTTGCAAATCTATGTGCTTTGGTGTTGCGTGTATGTCTAAGCATGTATCTTCCACAGAGAATGCACTCTACAATTTTCTCTCAGAAGAATATGTGCGAATACCTCATTTTAAGGAAGTACAAGGTTGCAGAGTAAAGACAACCTTGAATGTTTTAGAAACATTTAATCTGGACGAGAAGAAATGCCTCATTTGGGGAAATTATCTAGTTTTTTCTATACCACACGTTGTTACTATATGTTCTTTAGTGTTGCGTGTGTGTCTAAGCATGTATCTTCCACAGAGAATGCCCTATACAGTTTTATCTTGGAGGAATATGTGCGAATACCACATTGTAAGGAAATACAGGGTTGCAGAGTAAAGACAACCACGAATGTATTAGAAATCCTTAATCGCGAGGAGAAGAATTCCTGCATTGTCCCAAATTATCTTGTTTTTCCTAAAAAACACATTGTAACTGTATGGGCTTTTATGTTGCTACTATGTCTAAGCATGTATCTTCCACATAAAATGCACGGTACAGTTTTATCTCACTGGAATATGTGCGAATACCACATTTTAAGGAAATACAGGGTTGCAGAGTTAAGACAAGGACGGATGTTTTAGAAATATGTGATCTGGATGAGAAGAAATCCCTCATTTTCCGAAGTTATCTTGTTTTTCCTAAACAACACGTTGTAACTCGATGTGCTTTGGTGTTGCGTGTATGTCTAAGCGTGTATTTTCCACAGAGAATGCACTGTACAGTTTTCTCTCTGAACAATATGTGCGAATACCACATTTTAAGGAAATACAGGGTTGCAGAGTAAAGACAACCACGAATGTATTAGAAATACATAATCTGGACGAGAAGAATTCCAACGTCGTGTGAAATTATCTTTTTTTCCTAAACAACAGGTTTTTAACACGTTTTATGTGCTTTGGTTTTGCTTGTGTGTCTAAGCTTGTATTTTCCACAGAGAATGCACTGTACAATTTTCTCTAGGAGAAATATGTGCGAAAACCAAATTTTAAGGAAATACAGAGTTGTAGAGTAATGATAATCACGAATGTTTTAGAAATATTTAATGTGGACGAGAAGAAATCCCTCATTTTGAGAAATTATCTTGTTTTTCCTAAACAACACGTTGTAACTATAAGTGCTTTGGTGTTTCAGGTACATCTAAGCGTGTATCTTCCACAGAGAATGCACTTTAAAATTTTCTGTCTGAAGAATATGTGCGAATACCACATTTATAGAAATCCAGCACTGCAGATTAAAGACAACCATGTATGTTTTAGAAATACGTAATCTGGACAGAAAGAAATCTCTCATTTTTCAAAATTATCTTCTTTTTCCTAAAGAACACATTGTAACTCTATGTGCTTTGGTGTTGCGTGTATGTCTAAGCATGTATCTTCCACAGAGTATGCACTGTACAGTTTTCTCTCAGAAGACTATGTGTGAATAACACTTTTTAAGGAAAAAGGGGGTTGGAGAGTAAAAACAACCATGAATGATTTAGAAATACTTAATGTGGACGAGAAGAAATCCCTCATTTTGCGAAATTATCTTCTTTTTTCTAAACAATCCGTGGTAACTCTATGTGCTTTGGTATTGTGTGTAAATCTAAGCGTGTATCTTCCACAGAGAATGCACTGTACAGTTTTTTCTCGAAAGTATATTTGCAAATAACACATTTTAAGGAAATACAAGGTTGCAGAGTAAAGACAAACACGAATGTATTAGAAATACTTCATTGCAATTAGAAAAAATCCTGCAGTATGCAAATTATCTTGTTTTTCCTAAACAATATGTGGTAACTCTATGTACTTTGGTTTTGTGTGTATATCTAAGCGTGTATCTACACAGAGAATGCACTGTAGCACTGTACAGTTTTATCTCGAAAGTATATGGGTGAATACGATATTTTAAAGAAATACAGTGTTGCAGAGTAAAGACAACCATGAATGAATTAGAAATACTTAATCTGGACGAGAATAATTCCTTCAACGTGTAAAATTATCTTGTTTTTCCTAAACAACACATTGTAACTCTATGTGCTTTGGTTTTGCTGGTGTGTATAAGCTTGTATCTTCCACAGGAATGCACTGTGCAATTTTCTCTCTGAAGAATATGTGCGAATACCACATTTTAAAGAAATACAGGGTAGCAGAGTAAAGACAACCACGAATATTTTAGAAATACTTAATCTGGACGAGAAGAAATCCCTCATTTTGCGAAATTACCTTGTTTTTCTTAAACCACACATTGTAACTCTATATCTTTTTGTGTTGTGTGTATGTCTAAGCATGTATTTTCCCCAGAGAATACACTGTAGAGTTTTCTCTTGAAAGTATATGTGCGAAAACCACATATTAAGGAAATACAGTGTTGCAGAGTAAAGACAACCAGGAATTTATTAGAAATACTTAATCTGGACAAGAAGTAATCCCGCATTGTGTGAAATTATCCTGTTTTTCCTAAACAACACATTGGAACTCTATGTGCTTTGCTGTTACAGGTATGTCTAAATGGTTATCTGGTTTTTGCTAAACAACACGTTGTAACTCTATGTGCTTTGTTGTTGTGTGTTTGTCTAAGTGTGTATCTTCCACAGAGAAATCACTGTACAATTTTCTCTAGGAAGAATATGTGCGAATACCCCATTTTAAGGAAATACAGTGTTTCAGAGTAAAGACAACCACAAATGTATTAGAAATACCTAACTGGATGAAAAGAAATCGTGCATATTGCGAAATTATCTTGTTTTTCCTAAGCAACACATAACTATATGTGCTTTGGTATTGCGTGTGTGTCTAAGCATGTATCTTCCACAGAGAATGCACTGTATAGATTTCTCTCGGAAGAATATGTGTGGATACCACATTTTAAGGAAATACAGGGTTGCAGAATAAAGACAAACACGGATGTATTAGAAATACTTAATCTTGACGAGAAGAAATCCCTCATTGTGTGAAATTATCTTGTTTTTCCAATACAACATGGTGTAACTGTAACTGCTTTTGTGTTGCATGTATGTCTAAGCTTATATCTTCCACAGAGAATGCACTGTACTGTTTTCTCTCGAAAGTATAAGTGTGAATACCACATTTGAAGGAATTACAGGGTGGCAGAGTAAAGACAACCATGAATGTTATAGAAATATTTAATCTGAAGGAGAAGAAATCCCTCATTGTGCGAAATTATCTTGTTTTTCCAAAACAACACGTTGAAACTCTATGTGATTTGGTGTTTCATGTATTTCTAAGCGTGTATCTTCCACAGAGAATGCACTGTACAATTTTCTCTCTGAAGAATATGTGTGAATACCACCTTTTAAAGAAATACAGTGTTGTAGAGTAAAGACAAAACAAACGTATTACAAATACTTAATTGCGACTAAAAGAAATCCAGCATTGTGTGAAATTATCGTGTTTCTTCTTAACAACACGTGGTATATCTATGTGCTTTGGTGTTGCGTGTATTTCTAAGTGTATATTCTCCACAGAGAATGCACTGTACAATTTTATCTCGAAAGTATATGAGCGAATACAATATTTTAAGGAAATACAGTGTTGCAGAGTAAAGGCAACCACGAATGTATTAGAAATAATCAATCTGGACGAGAAGAAATCCCGCAGTGTGCGAAAATATCTTGTTTTTCCTAAACAACACGGTGTTACTCTATGTGATTTGGTGTTGCCTATATGTCTAAACGTGTATCTTACACAGAGAATGCACTGTAATATTTTCTCTCTGAAGAATATGTGCGAATACCACATTTAAGGAAGTACAGGGATGCAGAGTAAAGACAACTATGAATGTTTTAGAAATACTTAATCTGAACAAGAAGAAATTCCTCCTTGTGTGAAATTATCTTGTTTTTCCTAAACAACACGTTGTAACTCTATGTGCTTAGGTGTTGCGTGTATGTCTAAGCATGTATCTTCCACAGAGAATGTGCTATACAATTTTCTCTCTGAAGCATATGTGTGAATACCACATTTTAAGGAAATACAGGGTTGCAGAGTAAAGACAACCACAAATGTTTTATAAATACTTAATCGCGATCACAAGAAATCACACATTGAGCAATTTTATCGTGTTTTTCCTAAACAGCACGTTGTAACACTATGTGCTTTGGTGTAGCGTTTATGGCTAAGCATATATATTCCAAAGATAATGCACTGTACAGTTTTCTCTCGGGAGTATATGTGTGAATACCATTTTTTAAGGAAATACAGTGTTGCAGAGTAAAGACAACCACGAATTTATTAGAAATACTTAATGTGAGTGAAAAGAAATTGAGCATTGTGCGAAATTATCTTGGTTTTCCTAAACAACACGTTGTATCTCTATGTGCTTTGGTCTAGTGTGTATGGCTAAGCGTGTATTTTCCACAGAGAATGCACTGTACAATTTTTCTAGGAAGAATAGGTGGGCATACCAGCTATTAAGGAAATACATGTTTGCCGAGAAAAGACAAACATGAATGTTTTAGAAATACTTAATCTGGATGAGAAGAAATCCCTTATTTTACAAAATTATCTTGTTATTCCTAAAAAACACGTTGTAACTCTATTTGCTTTGGTTTTGCTTGTGTGTCTAAGCTTGTATTTTCAACAGAGAATGCACTGTACAATTTTCTCTCGGAGTAATATGTGCGAAAACCACATTTTAAGGAAATACAGGGTTACAGTGTAATGACAACAACGAATGTTTTACATATACTTAATGTGGACGAAAAGAAATCCCTCATTTTGAGAAATTATCTTGTTTTTCCTAAACAACACGTTGTAACTCTAAGTGCTTTGGTGTTGCATGTATGTCTAAGAGTGTGTCTTCCACAGAGAAATGCACTGTACAGTTTTCTCTTGAAATTATATGTGTGAATAGCAATGTTTAAGGAAATACAGTGTAGCAGAGTAAAGACAACCACGACTGTATTAGAAGTACTTAATCTGGACGGGAAGAAATCCTGCATTGTGCGAAATTATCTTGGTTTTCTTTATCAACACGTTGTAACACTATGTGATTTTGGTGTTGTGTGTATTTCTAAGCATGTATCTTCCACAGAGAATGCACTGTACAATTTTCTGTCTGAAGAATATGTGCGAATACTACATTTATAGAAATACAGTGTTGCAGAGTAAAGACAACCATGAATGTTTTAGGAATACTTAATCTGCACAAGAATAAATCCCTCATTTTCAAAATTATCTTGTTTTTCCTAAACAACACGTTGTAACTCTATGTGCTTTGGTGTTACGTGAATGTCTAACCATGTATCTTCCACAGAGAATGCACTGTACATTTTCTGTCAGAAGAATAGGTGCAAATACCACATTTTAAGGAAATACAGTGTTGCAGATTAAAGACAAACAGGAATGTATTATAATTAATTAATTGTGACTAGAAGAAATCCCATAGTTTGCGAAATTATCGTGTTTTTCCTAAACATCATGTGGTAACTTTTTTTGCCTTGGTGTTACGTGTATGTCTAAGCGTGTATCTTCCCCAGAGAATGCACTGTACAGTTTTATCTCGAAAGTATATGGGCGAATAAGCTATTTTAAGGAAATACAGTGTTGCATAGTAAAGACAACCATGAATGTTTTAGAAATACTTAATCTGGATGAGAAGAAATCCCTCATTTTTCAAAATTATCTTCTTTTTCCTAAACAACATGTTGTAACTCTATGTGCTTTGGGGTGGCGTGTATGTCTAAGCATGTATCTTCCACAGAGTATGCACTGTACAGTTTTCTCTCAGACTATGTGCGAATAACACATTTTAAGGGAAAAAAGGGTTGCAGAGTAAAAACAACCACAAATGTTTTAGAAATACTTAATCTGGATGAGAAGAAATCACTCATTTTGCGAAATTATCTTGTTTTTCCTAAACAACACGTGGTAACTCTATGTGCTTTGGTGTTGCGTGTATGTCTAAGCATGTATCTTCCACAGAGAATGCACTGTACATTTTTGTCTCGAAATTATATCTGCAAGTAACACATTTTAAGGAAATACAAGTTTGCAGAGTAAAGACAAACACGAATGTATTAGAAATACTTCATTGCAACAAGGAGAAATCCCGCAGTGTTCGAAATTATCGTGTTTTTCCTAAACAACACGTGGAAACACTATGTGCTTTGGTGTGTCGTGTATATCTAAGCATGTATCTACACAGAGAATGCACTGTAGCACTGTACAGTTTTATCTCGAAAGTATATGGGCGAATATGATATTTTACGGAAATACAGTGTTGCAGAGTAAAGACAAACAACAATGAATTAGAAATACTTAATCTGGACGAGAAGAATTCATTCATCGTGCGAAATGATCTTGTTTTTCGTAAACAACACGTTGTAACTCTATGTGCTTTGATTTTGCTTGTGTGTCTAAGCTTGTATTTTCCACAGAGAATGCACTGCACAATTTTCTCTCAGAAGAATATGTGTGAATACCACATTTTAAGGAAATATAGAGTTGCAAAATAATGACAACCACGAATGTTTTAGAAATACTTAATGTGGACAAGAAGAAATCCCTCATTTTGAGAAATTATCTTGTTTTTCCTAAAGAACACGTTGTAACTCTATGTGCTTTGGTGTTGCATGTATTTCTAAGCGTGTATCTTCGAAAGAGAATGCACTGTACAGTTTTCTCTCGAAATTATATGCGCGAATACCACTGTTTAAGGAAATACAGTGTTGCAGAGTAAAGACAAACATGAATGTATTAGAAATACATCATTGCAACTAGAAGAAATCCCGCAGTGTGCAAAATTATGGTGTTTTTCCTACACAACACGTGGTAACACTATGTGCTTTGGTGTTGCGTGTTTATCTAAGTGTGTATCGACACAGAGAATGCACTGTAGCACTGTATAGTTTTATCACGAAAGTATATGGGCGAATATGATATTTTAAGGAAATACAGTGTGGCATAGTACAGACAACCACAAATGTATTAGAAATACTTAATCTGGACGAGAAGAATTCCCGCATCGTGCGAAATTATCTTGTTATTCCTAAACAACACGGTGAAAATCTATTTGCTTTGGTTTTGCTTGTGTGTCTAAGCTTGTATTCTCCACAGAGAATGCACTGTACAATTTTCTCTCAGAGGAATATGTGCGAAAACCACATTTTAAGGAAATACAGAGTTGCAGAGTAATGACAACCACGAATGTTTTAGATATACTTAATGTGGACGAAAAGAAGTCCCTCATTTTGAGAAATTATCTTGTTTTTCCTAAACAACACGTTGTAACTCTAAGTGCTTTGGTGTTGCATGTATGTCTAAGAGTGTGTCTTCCACAGAGAATGCACTGTACAGTTTTCTCTTGAAATTATATGTGTGAATAGCAATGTTTAAGGAAATACAGTGTAGCAGAGTAAAGACAACCACGACTGTATTAGAAGTACTTAATCTGGACGGGAAGAAATCCTGCATTGTGCGAAAGTATCTTGGTTTTCATTATCAACACGTTGTAACTTTATATGATTTTAGTGTTGTGTGTATTTCTAAGCGTGTATCTTCCACAGAGAATGCACTGTACTGTTTTCTGTCTGAAGAATATGTGCGAATACTACATTTATAGAAATACAGTGTTGCAGAGTAAAGACAACCATGATTGTTTTAGGAATACTTAATCTGCACAAGAAGAAATCCCTCATTTTCAAAATTATCTTGTTTTTTGAACAACACGTTGTAACACGTTGTAACTCTATGTGCTTTGGTGTTGCGTGAATGTCTAACCATGTATCTTCCACAGAGAATGCACTGTACATTTTCTGTCAGAAGAATAGGTGCAAATACCACATTTTAAGGAAATACAGTGTTGCAGATTAAAGACAAACAGGAATGTATTATAAATAATTAATTGTGACTAGAAGAAATCCCGTAGTGTGCGAAATTATCGTGTTTTTCCTAAACATCATGTGGTAACTTTTTTTGCCTTGGTGTTACGTGTATGTCTAAGCGTGTATCTTCCCCAGAGAATGCACTGTACAGTTTTATCTCGAAAGTATATGGGCGAATAAGCTATTTTAAGGAAATACAGTGTTGCATAGTAAAGACAACCACGAATGTTTTAGAAATACTTAATCTGGACGAGAAGAAATCCCTCATTTTTCAAAATTATCTTGTTTTTCCTAAACAACACCTTGTAACTCTATGTGCTTTGGGGTTGCGTGTATGTCTAAGCATGTATCTTCCACAGAGTATGCACTGTACAGTTTTCTCTCAGAAGACTATGTGCGAATAACACATTTTAAGGAAAAAAAGGGTTGCAGAGTAAAAACAACCACGAATGTTTTAGAAATACTTAATCTGGATGAGAAAAAATCACTCATTTTGCGAAATTATCTTGTTTTTCCTAAACAACACATGGTAACTCTATGTGCTTTGGTGTTGCGTGTATGTCTAAGCATGTATCTTCCACAGAGAATGCACTGTACATTTTTGTCTCGAAATTATATCTGCAAGTAACACATTTTAAGGAAATACAAGTTTGCAGAGTAAAGACAAACATGAATGTATTAGAAATACTTCATTGCAACAAGGAGAAATCCCGCAGTGTGCGAAATTATCGTGTTTTTCCTAAACAACACGTGGAAACTCTATGTGCTTTGGTGTGTCGTGTATATCTAAGCGTGTATCTACACAGAGAATGCACTGTAGCACTGTACAGTTTTATCTCGAAAGTATATGGGCGAATACGATATTTTACGGAAATACAGTGTTGCAGAGTAAAGACAAACAACAATGAATTAGAAATACTTAATCTGGAAGAGAAGTATTCCTTCATCGTACAAAATTATCTTGTTTTTGTAAATAACACATTCTAACTCTATGTGATTTGATTTTGCTTGTGTGTCTATGCTTGTATTTTCCACAGAGAATGCACTGCACAATTTTCTCTCAGAAGAATATGTGTGAATACCACATTTTAAGGAAATACAGAGTTGCAGAATAATGACAACCACGAATGTTTTAGAAATACTTAATGTGGACAAGAAGAAATCCCTCATTTTGAGAAATTATCTTGTTTTTCCTAAAGAACACGTTGTAACTCTATGTGCTTTGGTGTTGCATGTATTTCTAAGCGTGTATCTTCGAAAGAGAATGCACTGTACAGTTTTCTCTCGAAATTATATGCGCGAATACCACTGTTTAAGGAAATACAATGTTGCAGAGTAAAGACGAACATGAATGTATTAGAAATACATCATTGCAACTAGAAGAAATCCCGCAGTGTGCGAAATTATGGTGTTTTTCCTACACAACACGTGGTAACACTATGTGCTTTGGTGTTGCGTGTTTATCTAAGTGTGTATCGACACAGAGAATGCACTGTAGCACTGTATAGTTTTATCACAAAAGTATATGGGCGAATATGATATTTTAAGGAAATACAGTGTGGCATAGTACAGACAACCACAAATGTATTAGAAATACTTAATCTGGACGAGAAGAATTCCCGCATCGTGCGAAATTATCTTGTTATTCCTAAACAAAACGGTGTAAATCTATTTGCTTTGGTTTTGCTTGTGTGTCTAAGCTTGTATTTTCCACAGAGAATGCACTGTACAATTTTCTCTCGGAGGAATATGTGCGAAAACCACATTTTAAGGAAATACAGAGTTGCAGAGTAATGACAACCACGAATGTTTTAGATATACTTAATGTGGACGAAAAGAAGTCCCTCATTTTGAGAAATTATCTTGCTTTTCCTAAACAACATGTTGTAACTCTAAGTGCTTTGGTGTTGCATGTATGTCTAAGAGTGTGTCTTCCACAGAGAATGCACTGTACAGTTTTCTGTCTGAAGAATATGGGCGAATACTACATTTATAGAAATACAGTGTTGCAGAGTAAAGACAACCATGATTGTTTTAGGAATACTTAATCTGCACAAGAAGAAATCCCTCATTTTCAAAATTATCTTGTTTTTCCTAAACAACACGTTGTAACTCTATGTGCTTTGGTGTTGCGTGAATGTCTAACCATGTATCTTCCACAGAGAATGCACTGTACATTTTCTGTCAGAAGAATAGGTGCAAATACCACATTTAAGGAAATACAGTGTTGCAAATTAAAGACAAACAGGAATGTATTATAAATAATTAATTGTGACTAGAAGAAATCCCGTAGTGTGCGAATTTATCGTTTTTTTCCTAAACATCATGTGGTAACTTTTTTTGCCTTGGTGTTACGTGTATGTCTAAGCGAGTATCTTCCCCAGAGAATGCACTGTACAGTTTTATCTCGAAAGTATATGGGCGAATAAGCTATTTTAAGGAAATACAGTGTTGCATAGTAAAGACAACCACGAATGTTTTAGAAATACTTAATCTGGTCGAGAAGAACTCCCTCATTTTTCAAAATTATCTTGTTTTTCCTAAACAACACCTTGTAACTCTATGTGCTTTGGGGTTGCGTGTATGCCTAAGCATGTATGTTCCACAGAGTATGCACTGTACAGTTTTCTCTCAGAAGACTATGTGCGAATAACACATTTTAAGGGGAAAATGGGTTGCAGAGTAAAAACAACCACGAATGTTTTAGAAATACTTAATCTGGATGAGAAGAAATCACTCATTTTGCGAAATTATCTTGTTTTTCCTAAACAACACGTGGTAACTCTATGTGCTTTGGTGTTGCGTGTATGTCTAAGCATGTATCTTCCACAGAGAGTGCACTGTCCATTTTTGTCTCGAAATTATATCTTCAAGTAACACATTTTAAGGAAATACAAGTTTGCAGAGTAAAGACAAACACGAATGTATTACAAATACTTCATTGCAACAAGGAGAAATCCCGCAGTGTGCGAAATTATCGTGTTTTTCCTAAACAACACGTGGAAACTCTATGTGCTTTGGTGTGTCGTGTATATCTAAGCGTGTATCTACACAGAGAATGCACTGTAGCACTGTACAGTTTTATCTCGAAAGTATATGGGCAAATATGATATTTTACGGAAATACAGTGTTGCAGAGTAAAGACAAACAACAATGAATTAGAAATACTTAATCTGGACGAGAAGAATTCATTCATCGTGCGAAATGATCTTGTTTTTCGTAAACAACACGTTGTAACTCTATGTGCTTTGATTTTGCTTGTGTGTCTAAGCTTGTATTTTCCACAGAGAATGCACTGCACAATTTTCTCTCAGAAGAATATGTGTGAATACCACATTTTAAGGAAATATAGAGTTGCAAAATAATGACAACCACGAATGTTTTAGAAATACTTAATGTGGACAAGAAGAAATCCCTCATTTTGAGAAATTATCTTGTTTTTCCTAAAGAACACGTTGTAACTCTATGTGCTTTGGTGTTGCATGTATTTCTAAGCGTGTATCTTCGAAAGAGAATGCACTGTACAGTTTTCTCTCGAAATTATATGCGCGAATACCACTGTTTAAGGAAATACAGTGTTGCAGAGTAAAGACAAACATGAATGTATTAGAAATACATCATTGCAACTAGAAGAAATCCCGCAGTGTGCAAAATTATGGTGTTTTTCCTACACAACACGTGGTAACACTATGTGCTTTGGTGTTGCGTGTTTATCTAAGTGTGTATCGACACAGAGAATGCACTGTAGCACTGTATAGTTTTATCTCGAAAGTATATGGGCAAATATGATATTTTATGGAAATATAGTGTGGCAGAGTACAGACAACCACAAATGTATTAGAAATACTTAATCTGGACGAGAAGAATTCCCGCATCGTGCGAAATTATCTTGTTATTCCTAAACAACACGGTGTAGATCTATTTGCTTTGGTTTTGCTTGTGTGTCTAAGCTTGTATTTTCCACAGAGAATGTACTGTACAATTTTCTCTCGGAGGAATATGTGTGAAAACCATATTTTAAGGAAATACAGAGTTGCAGAGTAATGACAACCACGAATGTTTTAGATATACTTAATGTGGACGAAAAGAAATCCCTCATTTTGAGAAATTATCTTGTTTTTCCTAAACAACACGTTGTAACTCTAAGTGCTTTGGTGTTGCATGTATATCTAAGAATGTGTCTTCCACAGAGAATGCACTGTACAGTTTTCTGTCTGAAGAATATGTGCAAATACTACATTTATAGAAATACAGTGTTGCAGAGTAAAGACAACCATGATTGTTTTAGGAATACTTAATCTGCACAAGAAGAAATCCCTCATTTTTGAAATTATCTTGTTTTTCCTAAACAACACGTTGTAACTCTATGTGCTTTGGTGTTGCGTGTATGTCTAAGCATGTATCTTCCACAGAGAATGCACTGTACATTTTCTGTCAGAAGAATAGGTGCAAATACCACATTTAAGGAAATACAGTGTTGCAGATTAAAGACAAACAGGAATGTATTATAAATAATTAATTGTGACTAGAAGAAATCCCGTAGTGTGCGAATTTATCGTGTTTTTCCTAAACATCATGTGGTAACTTTTTTTGCCTTGGTGTTACGTGTATGTCTAAGCATGTATCTTCCCCAGAGAATGCACTGTACAGTTTTATCTCGAAAGTATATGGGTGAATAAGCTATTTTAAGGAAATACAGTGTTGCATAGTAAAGACAACCATGAATGTTTTAGAAATATTTAATCTGGACGAGAAGAAATCCCTCATTTTTCAAAATTTTCTTGTTTTTCCTAAACAACACATTGTAACTCTATGTGCTTTGGGGTTGCGTGTATGTCTAAGCATGTATCTTCCACAGAGTATGCACTGTACAGTTTTCTCTCAGAAGACTATGTGCGAATAACACATTTTAAGGAAAAAAAGGGTTGCAGAGTAAAAACAACCACGAATGTTTTAGAAATACTTAATCTGGATGAGAAGAAATCACTCATTTTGCGAAATTATCTCGTTTTTCCTAAACAACACGTGGTAACTCTATGTGCTTTGGTGTTGCGTGTATGTCTAAGCATGTTTCTTCCACGGAGAATGCACTGTAAAGTTTTATCTCGAAATTATATCTGCAAATAACACATTTTAAGGAAATACAAGGTTGCAGAGTAAAGACAAACACGAATGTATTAGAAATACTTCATTGCAAATAGAAGAACTCTTGCAGTGTGCAAAAATATCATGTTTTTCCTAAAAAATACGTGGTAACTCTATGTGCTTTGTTGTTGCATGTATATCTAAGCGTGTATCTACACAGAGAATGCACTGTAGCACTGTATAGTTTTATCTCGAAAGTATATTGGCAAATACAATATTTAAGGAAATACAGTGTTGCAGAGTACAGACAACCACGAATGTATTAGAAATACTTAATCTGGACGAAAAGAATTCCTGCATTGTGAGAAATTATATTGTTTTTCCTAAACAACACGTTGTACATCTATGTGCTTTGGTTTTGCTTGTGTGTCTAAGCTTGTATTTTCCACAGAGAATGCACTGTACTATTTTCTCTTGGAGGAATATGTGCAAAACCACATTTTAAGGAAATACAGAGTTGCAGAGTAATGACAACCACGAATGTTTTAGATATACTTAATGTGGACGAAAAGAAATCCCTCATTTTGAGAAATTATCTTGTTTTTCCTAAACAACACGTTGTAACTCTAAGTGCTTTGGTGTTGCATGTATGTCTAAGCGTGTATCTTCCACAGAGAATGCACTGTACAGTTTTCTCTCGAAATTATATGTGCGAATACCACTGTTAAAGGAAAAACAGTGTTGCACAGTGAAGAGAACCACAAATGTATTAGAAGTACCTAATCTGGATGAGATGAAATCCCGCACTGTGCGAAATTATCTTGTTTTCCCTAAACAACACGTTGTAATTCTATGTGATTTGGTGTTGCCTGTATGTCTGAGCGTCTATCTTCCTCAGAGAATGCATTGTCCAGTTATTTTTTTTCTGAACTATATGTGCGAAAACCACTTTTTAAGGAAATACAGTATTGCAGAATAAAGACAACAAATGTAATGTATTAGAAATACTTAATGTGGATGAGAAGAAATCCCATATTGTGCGAAATTATCTTCTTTTTCCTAAACAACACATTGTAACTCTATGTGCTTTGGTGTTACGTGTATGTCTAAGCTTGTATCTTCCACAGAGAATGCACTGTACAATTTTATCTCGAAAGAATATCTGCAGATAACACATTTTAAGGAAATACAAGGTTGCAGAGTAAAGACAAACACAAATGTATTAGAAATATTTAATTGCTCATGAAGAAATCCCTCAGTGTGCGAAATTATCATGTTTTTCCTAAACAACATGTGGAAACTATATTTGCTTTGTGTTGCGTGTATGTCTAAGCATGAATCTTCCACAGAGAATGTACTGAACCATTTTATTTCAAAAGTATATGGGCAATACAATATTTTAAGTAAATTCAGTGTTGCATAGTAAAGACAACCATGAATGTAATAGAAAATCTTCGAGAAGAATTCCCACATCTTGCGAAATTTTCTTGTTTTCCCTAAAGAACACATTGTAACTCTATGTGCTTTAGTTTAGCTTTTGTGTCTGAGCTTGTATCTTCCACAGAGAATGCACTGTAAAATTTTCTCCTGGAAGAATATGTGTGAATACCACATTTTAAGGAAGTACAGAGTTGCAGAGTAAAGCCAACCATGAATATTTTAGAAATACTTAATGTGGACAAGAAGAAATCCCTCATTTTGAGAAATTATCTTGTTTTTCCTAAACAACACGATGTAACTCTATGTGCTTTGGTGTTGCATGTATGTCTAAGCGTGTATCTTCCACAGAGAATGCACTGTAAAGTTTTCTCTCGATATTATATGTGTGAATACCACATTCTAAGGAAATACAGTGTTGCAGAGTAAAGACAACCACGAATGTATTAGAAGTACTTAATCTGGAGTAGAAGAAATCCCACATTGTGCGAAATTATCTGGTTTTTCCGAAACAACACATTGTAACGTTATGTGCTTTGGTGTTGTGTGTATGTCTAAGCGTGTATCTTCCACAGAGAATGCACTGTACAGTTTTCTTTCTGAACTATATGTGTGAATACTACATTTTAAGGAAATAAAGGGTTGCAGAATAAAGATTACCACGAATGTATTAGAAATACTCAATCGCGACTAGAAGAAATTCCGCATTGTGTGAAATTATTTTGTCTTTCCTAAACAACACATTGTAACTCTATGTGCGTTGGTGTTGAATGTATATCTCTAAGCATATATCTTCCATAGAGAATGCACTGTACAGTTTACTCTCAGAAAAATATGTGTGAATACCACATTTTAAGGAAATACAAGGTTGCAGAGTAAAGACAACCAGAAATGTTTTAGAAACACTTAATCGCAATCACAAGAAATCACTCATTGTGCATTATTATCTTGTTTTTCCTAAACAGCACAATGTAACTCTATGTGCTTATGTGTTGAATGTATATCTAAGCGTATATCTTCCAAAGGGAATTCACTGTACAGATTTTCTCGGGAGTATATGTGCGAATATCACATTTTAAGGAAATACATTGTTGCAGAGTAAAGACAACCACGAATTTGTTAGAAATACTTAATGTGGATGAAAGAAATTGTGCATTGCGCGAAAGTATCTTGGTTTTCTTAAACAACACGTTGTAACGCCATGTGCTTTGGTGTTACGTGTATGGCTAAGCGTTAATCTTCCACAGAGAATGCACTGTACAATTTTTCTTGGAAGAATATGTGGTCATAGCATATTTAAAGAAATACAGGGTTGCAGAGTATAGATAGCCAGGAATATATTAGAAAAACTTAATCTGGACAATACGAAATCCTGATTTGCTTGAAATTATCTTGTTTTTCCTAAACAACACGTTGTAATTTTATGTGCTTTGCTGTAACGTGTGTGTCTAAGCATGTATCTTCCACAGAGATTGCACTTTACAAATTTCTGTCGGAAGAATATGTGCGAATACCACCTTTAAAGGAAATACAGGGTTGCAGATTAAAGTGAGCCACGAATGAAAATACAAAAAGAAGAACTGTCAATCCTGAACATCTATGCCCCAAATGCAAGGGCACCCTCTTTTGTAAAAGAAACTTTATTAAAACTAAAAGCACACATTGCACCTAACACAATAATTGTGGGTGACTTCAACACTGCACTTTCCTCAATGGACCGATCAGAAAAACAGAAACTAAACAGGGACACAATGAAACTAATTGAAGCTTTGGACCAATTAGATTTAACAGATATATATATAGAACATTCTATCCTAAAACAAAAGAATATACCTTTTTCTCAGCACCTCATGGTACCTTCTCCAAAATCGACCATATAATTGGTCACAAGACAGACCTCAACAAATATAAGAAGATAGAACTAATCCCATGCCTCCTATCTGATCACTATTGAGTAAAAGTGGTCTTCAATAGCAACAAAAACAACAGAAAACCCACATACACATGGAAACTGAACAATACTCTACTCAATGATACCTTGGTCAAGGAAGAAATAAAGAAAGAAAGTAAAGACTTTTTAGAACACAATGAAAATGAAAACACAACATACCCAAACCTATGGGACACAATGAAAGCAGTGCTAAGAGGAAAACTCATAGCCCTGAGTGCCTCCAAAAAGAAAATGGAGAGAGCATACATTACCAGCTTAATGACACACCTGAAAGCCCTAGAACAAAAAGAAGCTATTTCGCCCAGGAGGAGTAGAAGGCAGGAAATCATCAAACTCAGGGCCGAAATCAATCAAGTAGAAACAAAGAGAACCATACAAAAAATCAACAAAACCAGGAGCTGGTACTTTGAGAAAATCAACAAGATAGATAAACCCTTAGCCAGACTGACCAAAGGGCACAGAGAAAGTATCCAAATTAACAAACTTAGAAATGAAAAGGGAGACATAACAACGGAAACTGAGGAAATACAAAAAATCATCAGATCCTACGACAAGAGCCTGTACTCAACACAACTGGAGAATCTGGAGGAAATGGACAATTTCCTTGACAGATACCAAATACCAAAATTAAATCAGGACCAACTAGACCATCTAAACAGTCCCATAATGCCTAAAGAAATAGAAGGAGTCATAGAAAGTCTTCCAACCAAAAAAAGCACAGGACCAGATGGCTTCAGTGCAGAATTCTACCAGACCTTCAAAGAAGAGTTAACACCAATACTCTTCAAACTATTCCACAAAATAGAAACAGAAGGAACACTACCCAATTCCTTCTACGAAGCCACAATTACGCTGATACCAAAGCCACAAAAAGATCCAACAAAGAAAGAGAACTTCAGACCAATTTCCCTTATGAACATCGATGCAAAAATACTCAATAAAATTCTTGCCAACCGAATCCAAGAACACATCAAAACGATCATCCACCATGATCAAGTAGGCTTTATCCCGGGAATGCAGGGTTGGTTCAATATACGGAAATCCATCAATACAATCCACTACATAAACAAACTCAAAGAACAAAACCACATGGTCATTTCATTGGATGCTGAAAAAGCATTTGACAAAATTCAGCATCCTTTCATGCTTAAAGTCTTAGAGAGAACAGGAATTCAAGGCCCATACCTAAACATAGTAAAAGCAATATACAGCAAACCGGTAGCCAGCATCAAACTAAGTGGAGAGAAACTTGAAGCAATCCCACTGAAATCAGGGACCAGACAAGGCTGCCCACTTTCTCCTTATCTTTTCAATATTGTACTTGAGGTACTAGCTCGGGCAATTCGACAACATAAGGAGGTCAAAGGGATACAAATTGGAAAAGAAGAAGTCAAACTATCATTATTTGCAGACGACATGATCGTCTACCTAAGTGACCCAAAGAACTCCACTAGAGAGCTCCTACAGCTGATAAACAACTTCAGCAAAGTGGCAGGTTATAAAATCAACTCAAGCAAATCAGTGGCCTTCCTATACTCAAAGGATAAGCAGGCTGAGAAAGAAATTAGGGAAATGACCCCCTTCACAATAACCACAAACAGTATAAAGTATCTTGGGGTGACTCTTACCAAACGTAAAAGATCTGTATGACAAGAACTTCAAGACTCTGAAGAAGGAAATGGAAGAAGACCTCAAAAAATGGGAAAACCTCCCATGCTCATGGATCGGCAGAATCAATATAGTTAAAATGGCCATTTTGCCTAAAGCACTATACAGATTCAATGCAATACCCATCAAAATCCCAACTCAATTCTTCACAGAGTTAGAAAGAGCAATTATCAAATTCATCTGGAACAACAAAAAACCCAGGATAGCTAAAACTATTCTCAACAAAAGAAAATCTGGGGGAATCACTATCCCTGACCTCAAGCAACACTACAGAGCAATAGTGTTAAAAACTGCATGGTATTGGTACAGTGACAGGCAGGAGTATCAATGGAACAGGATTGAAGATCCAGAAATGAACCCACACACCTATGGCCACTTGATCCTCGACAAAGAGGCTGAAAACATCCAATGGAAAAAAGATAGCCTTTTCAACAAATGGTGCTGGTTCAACTGGAGGTCAGCATGCAGAAGAATGTGAATTGATCCATCTTTGTCTCCTTGTACTAAGCTCAAATCCAAATGGATCAAGGACCTCCACATAAAGCCAGACACTCTGAAGCTAATAGAAAAGAAACTGGGGAAGACCCTTGAGGACATCGGTACAGGGAGAAAGTTTCTGAACAGAACACAATAGCGTATGCTCTAAGAGCAAGAATTGACAAATGGGACCTCATAAAATTACAAAGTTTCTGTAAGGCAAAGGACACCATCAAGAGGACAAATCGGCAACCAACAAATTGGGAAAAGATCTTCACCAATCCTACATCAGATAGAGGGCTAATATCCAATATATATAAAGAACTCAAGAAGTTAGGGTTCAGAAAACCAAACAACCCTATTAAAAAATGGGGTACAGAGTTAAACAAAGAATTCTCACCTGAAGAACTTCGGATGGTGGAGAAGCATCTTAAAAAATGCTCAACTTCATTAGTCATTAGGGAAATGCAAATCAAAACAACCCTAAGATTTCATCTTACACCAGTCAGAATGGCTAAGATTAAAAATTCAGGAGACAGCAGGTGTTGGAGAGGGTGTGGAGAAAGAGGAACACTCCTCCACTGCTGGTGGGGTTGCAAATTGGTACAACCACTCTGGAAAGCAGTCTGGCAGTTCGTCCGAAAACTGGCCACCTCACTTCTAGAAGATCCTGCTATACCACTCCTGGGCATATATCCAGAGGATTCCCCACCATGTAATAAGGATACATGCTCTACTATGTTCATAGCAGCCCTATTTATAATTGCCAGATGCTGGAAAGAACCCAGGTATCCCTCAACAGAAGAGTGGATGCAAAAATTGTGGTATATCTACACAATGGAGTACTATTCAGCCATTAGAAACAATGAATTCATGAAATTCTTAGGCAAATGGATGGAGCTAGAGAATATCATACTAAGTGAGGTAACCCAGACTCAAAAGGTGAATCATAGTATGCACTCACTAATAAGTGGATATTAACCTAGAAAACTGGAATACCCAAAACATAATCCACACATCAAATGAGGTACAAGAAGAAAGAAAGAGTGGCCCCTGGTTCTGGAAGGACTCAGTGAAACAGTATTCGGCAAAACCAGAACGGGGAAGTGGGAAGGGGTGGGTGGGAGGACAGGGGAAGAGAAGGGGGCTTACGGGACTTTCGGGGAGTGGGGGGGCTAGAAAAGGGAAATCATTTGAAATGTAAATAAATTATATCGAATAAAAAAATTTAAAAAAAAGAAATACTTAATCGCGACGAGAAGAAATCCCACATTGTGCAAAATTATCTTCTTTTTCCTAATCAACACATTGTAACTCTATGTGCTTTTGTGTTGCGTGTATGCCTAAGCGTGTATCTTCCACAGAGAATGCACTGTACAGTTTTCTCTCGGAATAATATGTGTGAATACCACATTTTTGGGACATGCAGGGTTGCAGAGGAAAGGCAACCACGTATGTTTTAGAAATACTTAATCTGGACAAGAAGAAACCCTCATTCTGTGAAATCATCTTGTTTTCCTAAACAACACGTTGTAACTAGATGTGCTTTGGTGTTGCATGTATGTCTAGGTGTGTATCTTCCACAGAGAATGCACAGCACAGTTTTTTCTTGGAAGAATATGTGAGAATACCACATTTTAAGGAAATACAAGGTTGCAGAGTAAAGACAACTATGAATGTTTCAAAATATGTAATCTGGACGAGAAGAAATCCCTCATTTTGCAATATTATCATGTTTTCCCTAAACAATGCATTGTAACTCTATGTGCTTTGGTGTTGCGTGTATGTCTAAGCATGTATCTTCCTCAGAGAATGCACTGTACAATTTTTCTTGGGAGAATATGTGGGCACACCATATTTAAAAAATACAGATTTGCAGAGTAAAGACAAACATGTATGTTTTAGAAATTCTTAATCTGGATGAGATGAAATCCCTCATATTGCAAAATTATCTTGTTTTTCCTAAATAATACATTGTAACTCTATGTGCTTTGGTGTTGCGTGTATGTCTAAGCGTGTATCTTCCTCAGAGAATGCACTGTACAATTTTCTCTCTGAAGAATATGTGCAAATACCACTTTTTAAGGAAATACAGTGTTGTAGAGCAAAGACAACAACGAATGTATTAGATAATACTTAATCTGGACGAGAAGAAATCTCTCGTTGTGCGTAATTATCTTGTTTTTCCTAAACAACATGTTGTAACTCTATGTGCTTTGGGGTTGTGTGTATTTCTAAGCGTGTATCATCCACAGAGCTGCACTGTACAATTTTCTGTCTGATGAATATGTGCGAATACCCATTTATAGAAATAGAGTGTTGCAGAGTAAAGACAACCATGATGTTTTAGAAATACTTATTCTGGATGAGAAGAAATCTCTCATTTTTTGAAATTATCTTGTTTTTCCTAAACAACAAGTTGTAAATCTAGGTGCTTTGGTGCTGCGTGTATGTCTAAGGATGTATTTTCCACAGAAAATTCACTGTACAGTTTTCTCTCAAAATAATATGTGCAAATACCACATTTTAAGGAATAAAGTATTGCAGAGTAAAGACAAACAAGAATATATTAGAAATACTAAATTGTGCATGATGAAATCCCTCAGTGTGCGAAATTATCGTGTTTTTCCTAATCAACATGTGGTAACTCTATTTGCTTTGGTGTTGCGTGTATGTCTAAGAATTTATCTTCCACAAAGAATGCACTGAAGAGTTTTATCTCGAAAGTATATGGGCAAATACGATATTTTAAGGAAATACAGTGTTGCATAGTAAACCACAAATGTATTAGAAATACTTAATCTGGACGAGAAGAATTCCCACATCTTGCAAAATTATCTTGTTTTTCCTAAACAACACGTTGTAACTCTATGTGCTTTAGTTTAGCTTATGTGTCTGAGATTGTATCTTCCACAGAGAATGCACTGTACAATTTTCTCTTGGAAGAATATGTGCGAATACCACATTTTAAGGAAAAACAGAGTTTCAGTGTAAAGACAACCACGAATGTTTTAGAAATACTTAATGTGGACGAGAAGAAATCCCTCATTTTGAGAAATTATCTTGTTTTTCCTAAACAACAAGTTGTAAATCTATGTGCTGTGGTGTTGCATGTATGTCTAAGCGTGTCTTCCATAGAGAATGCACTGAACAGTTTTATCTCGAAAGTATATGGGCGAATACCACATTTTAGGGAAATACAGTGTTGTAGAGTAAAGACAACCATGAATATATTAGAAGTACTTAATCAGGACTAGACGAAATCCTGCATTGTGTGAAATTGTTTTGTTTTCCCTAATCAACACGTTGTAAATCTATGTGCTTTTGTGTTGCATGTATGTCTAAGCATGTATCTTCCTCAGAGAATGCACTATACACTTTTCTTTCTGAACTATATGTTCGAATACGAAATTTTAAGGAAATACAGTGATGCAGAATATAAAAAAAAACACGAATGTAATAAAAATACTTAATTGCGACGAGAAGAAATCCCACATTGTGCAAAATTATCTTCTTTTTCCTAATCAACACAATGTAACTCTATGTGCTTTTGTGTTGCGTGTATGTCTAAGCGTGTATCTTCCACAGAGAATGCACTGTACATTTTTCTCTCAGAATAATATGAGTGAATACCACATTTTAAGGAAATGCAGGGTTGCAGAGGAAAGACAACCACGAATGTTTTAGAAATACTTAATCTGGACAAGAAGAAACCCTCATTCTGCGAAATCATCTTGTTTTCCTAAACAACACGTTGTAACTAGATGTGCTTTGGTGTTGCATGTATGTCTAGGTGTGTATCTTCCACAGAGAATGCACAGTACATTTTTTGTCTTGGAAGAATATGTGGGAATACCACATTTTAAGGAAATACAAAGTTGCAGAGTAAAGACAACTATGAATGTTTAAAAATACGTAATCTGTATGAGAAGAAATCCCTCATTTTGCAATATTATCATGTTTTCCCTAAACAATGCATTGTAACTCTATGTGCTTTGGTGTTGCGTGTATGTCTAAGCATGTATCTTCCACAGAGAATGCACTGTACAATTTTTCTTGGAAGAATATGTGGGCATAACATATTTAAAGAAATACAGGGTTGCAGAGTAAAGACAAACATGTATGTTTTAGAAATTCTTAATCTGGACGAGAAGAAATCCCTCATATTGCAAAATTATCTTGTTTGTCCTAAACAATACATTGTAACTCTATGTGCTTTGGTGTTGCGTGTTTGTCTAAGCGTGTATCTTCCTCAGAGAATGCACTGTACAATTTTCTCTCTGAAGAATATGTGCAAATACCACTTTTTAAGGAAATACAGTGTTGTAGAGCAAAGACAACCATGAATGTATTAGATATACTTAATCTTGACGAGAAGAAATCTCTCATTGTAAGAAATTATCTTGTTTTTCCTAAACAACACGTTGTAACTCTATGTGCTTTGGGGTTGTGTGTATTTCTAAGCGTGTATCATCCACAGAGCTGCACTGTACAATTTTCTGTCTGATGAATATGTGCGAATAACACATTAATAGAAATACAGTGTTGAAGAATAAAGACAACCATGATGTTTTAGAAATACTTAATCTGGATGAGAAGAAATCTCTCATTTTTTGAAATTATCTTGTTTTTCCTAAACAACAAGTTGTAAATCTAGGTGCTTTGGTGTTGCGACTATGTCTAAGGATGTATCTTACACAGAAAATGCACTGTACAATTTTCTCTCAAAAGGATATGTGCAAATACCACATTTTAAGGAATAAAGTGTTGCAGAGTAAAGACAAACACGAGTGTATTAGAAATATTTAATTCTGCATGATGAAATCCCTCAGTGTGTGAAATTATCGTGTTTTTCCTAAACAACATGTGATAACTCTATTTGCTTTGGTGTTGCGTGTATGTCTAAGAATTTATCTTCCACAGAGAATGCACTGAAGAGTTTTATCTCGAAAGCATATGGGCGAATACGATATTTTAAGGAAATACAGTGTTGCAAATAAAGACAACCATGATGTATTAGAAATACTGAATCTGGACGAGAAGAATTCTCACATCTTGCAAAATTATCTAGTTTTTCCTAAACAACACGTTGTAACTCTATGTGCTTTAGTTTAGCTTATGTGTCTGAGCTTGTATCTTCCACAGAGAATGCACTGTACAATTTTCTCTTGGAAGAATATGTGCGAATACCACATTTTAAGGAAATACAGAGTTTCAGAGTAAAGACAACCACGAATGTTTTAGAAATACTTAATGTGGACGAGAAGAAATCCCTCATTTTGAGAAATTATCTTGTTTTTCCTAAACAACAAGTTGTAAATCTATGTGCTGTGGTGTTGCATGTATGTCTAAGCGTGTCTTCCACAGAGAATACACTGAACAGTTTTATCTCGAAAGTATATGGGCGAATACCACATTTTAAGGAAATACAGTGTTGTAGAGTAAAGACAACCACGAATATATTAGAAGTACTTAATCAGGACTAGACGAAATCCTGCATTGTGTGAAATTGTCTTGTTTTCCCTAATCAACACGTTGTAACTCTATGTGCTTTTGTGTTGCGTGTATGTCTAAGCATGTATCTTCCTCAGACAATGCACTATACACTTTTCTTTCTGAACTATATATTCGAATACGAAATTTTAAGGAAATACAGTGATGCAGAATATGAAAAAACCACGAATGTAATAAAAATACTTAATCGCGACGAGAAGAAATCCCACATTGTTCAAATTTATCTTGTTTTTCCTAATCAACACATTGTAACTTTATGTGCTTTGGTGTTGCATGTATGTCTAAGCGTGTATCTTCCTCAGAGAATGCACTGTACAGTTTTTTCTTGGAAGAATATGTGCGAATACCACATTTTAAAGAAATAGAGTGTTGTAGAATAAAGACAACCACGAATGTATTGTATATACTTAATCTGGATGAGAAGGTATCTTGCATTGTGCGAAATTATCTTGTTTTTCCTAATCAACACGTTGTAACTCTATGTGCTTTTGTGTTGCATCTATGTCTAAGCATGTATCTTACATGGAGAAAGCACTGCAAAGCTTTCTCTAGATATTAGTTGTGTGAAAACCACATT
This sequence comes from Apodemus sylvaticus, assembly GCF_947179515.1. Taxonomy (NCBI): domain Eukaryota; kingdom Metazoa; phylum Chordata; class Mammalia; order Rodentia; family Muridae; genus Apodemus; species Apodemus sylvaticus. The sequence goes on from NC_067485.1 coordinate 6,483,356, forward strand.
TTAAGGAAATAGACGGTTGCAGAGAAAAGACAAACATGAATGTTTTAGAAATTCTTAATCTGGACGAGAAGAAATCCCTCATTTTGTAAAATTATGTTGTTTTTCCTAAACAATACATTGTAACTCTATGTCCTTTGGTGTTGCGTGTATGTCTAAGCATGTATCTTCCTCAGAGAATGCACTGTACAATTTTCTCTCTGAAGAATATGTGCAAATACCACTTTTTTAGGAAATACAGTGTTGTAAAGACAACCACGAATGAATTAGATATACTTAATCTGGACGAGAAGAAATATCGCATTGTGCAAAATTATCTTGTTTTCCCTAAACAACACGTTGTAACTCTATGTGCTTTGGGGTTGCGTGTATTTCTAAGCATGAATCTTCCATAGAGGTACACTGTACAATTTTCTGTCTGATGAATATGTGCAAATACCATATTTATAGAAATAGAGTGTTGAAGAGTAAAGACAACCATGATGTTTTAGAAATACTTAATCTGGATGAGAAGAAATCCCTCATTTTTCAAAATTATCCTGTTTTTCATGTACAAGAAGTTGTAGATCTAGGTGCTTTGGTGCTGTGTGTATGTCTAAGAATGTATCTTACACAGAGAATGCAGTGTACAATTTTCTCTCAAAAGAATATGTGCAAATACCACATTTTAAGGAAATGCAGTGTTGCAGAGTAAAGACAAACATGAATATATTAGAAATACTTAATAGCTCATGATGAAATCCCTCAGTGTGCAAAATTATCGTGTTTTTCCTAAACAACATGTGCTAACACTATTTGCTTTGGTGTTGCATGTATGTCTAAGAATTTATCTTCCACAAAGAATGAACTGAACAGTTTTATCTCGAAAGTATATGGGCGAATATGTTATTTTAAGGACATACAATGTTGCATAGTAAAGACAACCACGAATGTATTAGAAATACTTAATCTGGACAAGAAGAATTCCCACATCTTGCAAAATTATCTTGTTTCTCCGAAACAACACGTTGTAACTATATGCTTTAGTTTTGCTTGTGTGTCTGAGCTTTTATCTTCCACATAGAATGCACTGTACAATTTTCTCTTGGAAGAATATTTGCGAATACCACATTTTAAGGAAATACACTGTTGCAGAGTAAAGACAACCATGAATGTTTTAGAAATTCTTAATCTGGAAAAGGAGAAAAACCTCATTTTGCGAAATTATCTTGTTTTCCTAAACAACACGTTGTAAAACTATGTGTTTTGGTGTTGTGTGTATGTCTAAGTGTGCATCTTCCACAGAGAATGTACTGTACAGTTTTTTCTTGGAAGGATATGTGCGAATACCACATTTTAAGGAAATACAGGGTTGCAGAGTAAAGACAACCACGATTGTTTAAAAATATGTAATCTGGACGACAAGAAACCCCGCATTGTGAGAAATTATCTTGTTTTTCCTGAACAACACATTGTAACTCTATGTGCTTTGGTAGTGCGTGTATGTCTAAGCATGTATCTTCCACAGAGAATGCACTGTACAACTTTCTCTCTGAAGAATATGTGTGAATACCACATTATAAGGAAATACAGTGTTGCAGAGTAAAGACAACCACGAATGTTTTAGAAACACTTAATCGCGATCACAAGAAATCACTCTTTGTGCGAAATTATCTTGTTTCCCTAAACAGCACATTGTAACTCTATGTGCTTCTGTGTTGCATGTATATCTAAGCATATATCTTCCAAAGAGAATGCACTGTACAGTTTTTTCTCGGGAGTATATGTGCGAATACCATATTTTAAGCAAATACAGTTTTGCAGAGTAAAGACAACCACGTATTTGTTAGAAATAATTAATGTGGATGAAAGAAATTGTGCATTGCGCGAAATTATCTTGTTTTTCCTAAACAACACGTTGTAACTCCATGTGCTTTGGTGTTACGTGTATGGCTAAGCGTGTATCTTCCACAGAGAATGCACTCTACAATTTTTCTCAGAAGAATATGTGGGCATACCACATTTTAAAGAAATACAGGGTTGCAGAGTAAAGACAAACATGCATGTTTTAGAAATTCTTAATCTGGACGAGAAGAAATCCAACATTTTGCAAAATTATCTTGTTTTTCCTAAACAATACATTGTAACTCTATGTGCTTTGTTGTTGCGTGTATGTCTAAGCGTGTATCTTCCACAGAGATGCTCTGTACAATTTTCTGTCTGAAGAACATGTGCAAATACCACATTTAAAGAAATACAGTGTTGCAGAGTGAAGACAACCATGATGTTTTAGAAATACTTAATCTGAATGAGAAGAAATCCCTCATTTTTCAAAATTATCTTGTTTTTCCTAAAAAACAACTTGTAAATCTAGGTGCATTGGTGTTGCGTGTATGTCTAAGCATGTATCTTCCACAGAGAATGCACTGTACAGTTTTCTCTCAAAAGAATATGTGGAAATACCACATTTTAAGGAAATACAGTGTTGCAGGGTAAAGACAAACACGAATGTATTAGAAATACTTAATTGCACGTGATGAAATCCCTCAGTGTGCAAAATTATCGTGTTTTCCTAAACAACATGTCGTAACTCTATTTGCTTTGGTGTTGCGTGTATACTAAGAATTTATCTTCCAAAGAGAATGCACTGAACAGTTTTATCTCGAAAGTATATGGGTGAATACGATATTTTAAGGAAATACAATGTTGCATAGTAAAGACAACCACGAATGTATTAGAAATATTAATCTGGATATTGGTTCTCGGTCGCCAGAGAAATCAGACTGAGGTACGCAAATATAACCCAAGACCAACATCGCGGGGGGTCTAAGCCCTACGGGCATTGGCCTGCACCCAGGCCCTGGGCTGATCGGGGGGCCAACAGGGTGCAAACCCGGCCAGGAGGTTTCCCCCCCTTCCCCCGCCAGCGTGCGCGCACCACCGCCATTTTGCCTAAGGGAAGCCAGAGAGACCTAGTAGGCAAAACCAAACCAGCTAACAGGCATAGCCCTAGGCGGACATAGCAGGGGTCTCAGACGGTCAGGCCCTGGACTGCCCCCAGGCCCTGGGGTGCTCGGTGGGCTATCTGTGTGCTGACCTGGCCAGGAGGTTGTTAGCCCAGCAGACTCTCCCAGCACTTTCAGGGAGCGTGCACACGCCACCATCCTAGCCACCTGACAGACCCAATTAACACTCACAGCTGAGGGGAACTTTCCTCGGACATTGGCCTGCCAGGCTTTTGCCTAGACTCAGGGCCTGAGCAGCTAGGCTAGCCTTGTGTGCACCAACCCGGTTGGGAGTTCCGCGGCCCAGCAGAGAGATCAGCACGCAGAAAAGGTCCCTGCAGCATACAGCCTCAGCACTCCCTGAAGGAGCAAACGGGCACCTTCTGGCTCACAGACACAACCTGGGGCAAAGAACACTAGGGCTGCAAGGGCACCCAAGAGGAGGAAAGCATATTAGCAATCTGCAACAGGGGAAACCCTGCCCTCCAATGGTGCAGAAATAGCCCTAGAGCCTCTCAGGAGGCTGAAACACCAGCCAGAGACAAGACCAATTAGCTCCAGAGAACAAGATGGCAAAGGGCAAACACAGGAACGCTACTAACAGAAATCTAGGCAATATGGCAGCATCTGAACCAAACTCTCCAACATCAGCAAGTCCTGGTTATGCCAACACACCAGAGAAACAAGATTTGGATTTAAAATCACTGTTCATGATGCTGCTAGAAGAACACAAAAAGGACATGAATGAATCTCTTAAAGAAATACAGAGGAACATGAATAAGCTAGAAACCCGTATAATGGAAACACAAAAAACACTTAAAGAAATGCAGGAGAATAAGGCCCAAGAGATAAAATCCAATAAAGAAGAAAGGCAAAAAAAAAAAAAAATAAAAAAAAAAAATAAACTTAAAGAAATGCAGGAGAACTTGAGTCAACAGGCAGAAGTCATGAAAGAGGAAACACAAAAATTTCTTAAAGAATTACAGGAAAACACAGACAAAAAAAATGATGGTACTGAGCAAAACCATTCTGGACCTAAAAACAGAAGTAGAAACAACTAAGAAATCACAAAGGGAGACAACTTTGGAGATAGAAAATATTGAGAAGAAATCAGGGGCCATAGATGCAAATATAAACAACAGAATACAAGAGATGGAAGAAAGAATCTCAGATGCCGAAGATACCATAGAAACCATTGACTCAACAGTCAAAGAAAATGCAAAATGCAAAAAGCTTGTATCCCAGAACATCCAGGAAATCCAGGATACAATGAGAAGGCCAAACCTAAGGATTATAGGTATAGATGAGAGTGAAGATTTACAACAGAAAGGGCCAGCAAATATCTTCAACAAAATTATGGAAGAAAACTTTCCTAACTTAAAGAGAGAGATGCCTATGAATATACAAGAAGCCTACAGAACTCCAAACAGACTGGACCTGAGCAGAAATACCTCCCGTCACATAATAATCAAAACCCCAAATGCACTAAACAAAGAAAGAATATTAAAGGCAGTAAGAGAGAAAGGCCAAGTAACATATAAAGGAAGACCTATCAGAATCACACCAGACTTCTCACCAGAGACCATGAAAGCTAGAAGATCCTGGGCAGATCTCATGCAGACTCTAAGAGAACACAAATGTCAGCCAAGACTACTATACCCAGCAAAACTCTCATTCACCATAGATGGAGAAACCAAGATATTCCATGACAAAACCAAATTTACACAATATCTTTCCACAAACCCAGCTCTGCAAAGAATAATAGGAGGAAAACTCCAGTACAAGGAGGGAAACTACACCCTGGAAAAAGAAAAGATAGTTACCTTCCTTCATCAAACCCAAAAGAAGATAACCACTCAAATATAAAAGGAACATCAAAAATGACAGGAAGTAATAATCACTGTTCCCTAATATCTCTTAACATCAATGGTCTCAATTCCCAAACAAAAAGACATAGACTAACAGACTGGATAAGGAAACAGGACCCTACAATTTGCTGTATACAGGAGACACACCTCAGTGT